>NW_026932670.1:0-53175 GCF_032062105.1 Saccostrea cuccullata
ATACAAAATTCATCGTGATCGGCAAGGCGTTTTTTGTAATTTTACAAAATCTATAATACAAAAGAAATTTGTTTACGTCGAGAGTCGGTGAAAAGAAAAAAATATGAGCTACCAACTGTACAGAAATACGACCCTTGGACACACGTTACAGGAAAGTCTTGACGAATTGATATCGGTAAACAAACCTTTCCTTTATACAGACTTCTGATAAAAATGGTTTTGAAACAGGAAGTAAGAAATTGCGACGGAAAAGCATGTAACACAGTTCTGGTATTATGTAAAAATATCACAAGGAAGGAATTAAATATGCCATACTCATCTCCAGCGTGTTTATGATATACGCAGATCTGATTGTCAACTACTTCTTCACTTTTATTATTAATTTTAGTGTGAAATAATAAGAAATACCCTTATAACTTTAAGTTTTCCAGATCGGTTATTAAAGTAAGCGACTAAAAATTTTGGTTTGGTGTCTCTACGAATCCTTGACCATTGTCACATAATCTCAGTTAGGGTTTTGTGCTCTGACTTTGAGTGCTTGTTTTGATTAATACGGGCAGAAATGAATTATCAGTCCGCTTCAACTTTTTTACTTTGGACATCCTTTTAATTCCCATCACTATAAAACTTTCATTTCGAATACCAGCAAAATATAAAGCCTCTGATGTTGAAGAGTTCCAGCAGTAGTCTGCTTCAAATACTTGGTACAGGGACCTAGACCTAAAATTTAGGGAGACCACTTCTCCCTCATAGAAATTTAAGAATTTTTGAAATTTAAGGAAAATTCCTAGCATGCGTATAGCTCATTGATCATTTTAATACGTTTTAGGTCACCTGAATAAACACGGTGACCTATTGCTATCCGTTTTTGTCCATCGTCGTTCTTTGTGCGTCGTTCGTCGCGCGTTAACATTTGAACATTTTCAGCTTCTTCTCTGAAACCACTGTACCAATTTCAACCAATTTTGGCATATAGCATCTGTGGGGAAGCGGAACAAAAATTATTAATTTCATGGTCCCTGCCCCCTTGGGGCCTGGGGGTGGGGGCAAAACCACTGAAATTAGTGCAATATTTAAAAATCTTCTTTACACCTGGAATCAAGCAGTCAAACTATTGGCATGATTGTAATAAGCAAGGAGCCCTCTACCAAAATTGTGAAATTCATGGTCCCAGGGTCAGGGGTTCTATTGCTAGGGTGGGGCTATATTGATAATATATTGAAAATGTATTATTTCTTTGAAAATCTTCTTCTCTGTTCCTTGGTATTAGATAAACTAACTTAGTACATAGTTATAATGAGCAAGAGTGCCTCTACCAAAATTGTGAATTTTAGGGCCCCAGGGTCAGGAGTTCTGGTGTTAGGGCTGGGCTCTATTGATTATATAGTGAAAATGCATTAATTCTTTGAAAATCGTTTTTGTGCTCCTAGGTATTAAGTAAACTAAGTTAGAATATAGCTATGGTGAGCAAGAATGCCTCTATCAAAATTCATGGCCCCCGGGTCAGGGGCTCTGGTTTTAGGGTGGGGCTCTATTGATTATATATTGAAAATGCATTAATTCTTTGAAAATCTTCTTCTATGCTTCTGGGTATTAAATAAACAACCTAAGTATATAGTTATGATGAGCAAGAGTGCCTCTACCAAAATTGTGAATTTTATGGCCCCAGGGTCAAGGGTTCTGGTCTTCACAGCGGGGCTCCATTGATTATATAGTGAAAAATGCACTATTCTTTGAAAATCTTCTTCTCTGCTCCTGAGTATTAAATAAACAAACTAAGTACATAGTTATGATGAGCAAGAGTGCCTCTACCAAAATCGTGAATTTTAGGGCCCCAGGGTCAGGGGTTCTGGTGTTAGGGCTGGGCTCTATTGATTATTAAGTGAAAATGCATTAATTCTTTGAAAATCTTTTCTGTGCTCCTAGGTATTAAGTAAACTAAGTTAGGACATAGCAATGGTGAGCAAGAATGCCTCTACCAAAATTCATGGCCCCAGGGTCAGGGATTCTGGCATTAGGGTGGGGCTCTATAATGATTATATAGTGAATATACATTAATACTTTGAAAATCTTCTTCTCTGCCCATGGGTAATAAGCAAATAAACTAAATGTACCTACATACTCAGTAGTTATGATGTGCAAGGGCTCTTCTTTTAGAATTGTGAATTTCCAGGCCCCTAGGTCAGGGATACCATTGGGGGGGGGGGGGGGAGGGCTCGACTTATATACTGAAAATGAATTGTTTGATATCTGCTCCTTGGTATCAATCAAACATTTTTGATAAGCAAGTATGCCTTTTCAAAAATTGTGCAATGTATGAACCTAGGGTCAGGGGTTCATGTGTGGTAGGGACACTTCTGATCATTGCTGAATATTACTGATTAGTTTATATGCATTTTTTGTTCCCCTACCCTGCCTATGGGTATTAAGGAGGCTTGGGGGTCAACAAATTAAAAACAAATTAACCACCAGATATAAATAAAATTTTTTGATATATATCATATCTTTAGCTGTCAATTATCATTTGACAAAAAAATTTCATACATATCAGTTTTAAAATTTGATTGTTTTGGTATATCTTTATATGGAGATCTTCTAATTAAAGGAGATTGAAATAGTCTAAAAATGGCAACGACCACTCAGCCCCTTTAAGTAACCAAACTAAGCAATTACTAAGTTTATTGTAATGATAAGCAATGGTGCCAGCCTCTCTCAAAATTGTGAATGCCATAGCATCTACCTTAAAACATGAACCAAATTCAATCGTTTAAAAGTTGTTGCATGATTCTCAGGTGACCTATAAGGCCCATGGGCCTCTTGTTTTAAAAAATAAAACTTTTGTTTATAACTTAAATAGATTTCAATAATTTTTCTGTATTAAGGCCATATAAAATTAATCTTTAGATTCTCATCCCCGCCCGCTTCTCTCAAAATGTCCCGCCCCAATGTTTTTTATTTTGATTTTTGGGTATTTTCATGTATTTTTATTCAGTAAGAATTTGGGTCAAAGTTTAAGAGTTATCTCCCGTCTGTATTAAAAGTCGCATGTCGCTATATATAGCAAAAACGCCATGTGAAGAATGGAGAAAAATCGGCAATAAAAGCAGTTTAAATGTGTAAGGAAAAGATAATTTGTCAGTATAGAGAAGGCAGAGAAGAAAAAATAGCATAAACACATATAGATACCATCACTGGCAGGAGCAAGTATGTAGAGAGATTGTAACTAAGTAAAAATAGACGAGGAAAGTCATGTTATATATAACGATCTCCAGCTGTGTGACTTAGCTTTGAAATAAAAAAAATCTACAACATCGTAGACAGACTTAAGAGAAGGCCTAGATTTTTCAGTAGAATAATTATTAGAACATTTATATAGATTTTGCAAAATAAGAAGTCACGCATACACAATTTATTGGTATCCCCACCTCATTTTGTTCAGGGTGTGCCGTATAATGTGTACTTGATAATTTGTTAATTAGCAATAAATATTTAACTTTTAAAGAAAAGAATTTCTTTAAATATTTAAAAGAATATGAAAAGAATTAAATCTATTCATATTCGCATTAAGGTAATGAAAAAAATGTGTAAGGGGCGTCCATTGTTTTGTTGAAACTTAGGCCTATATATAAATTAACAATTATAAAAAATAAAAAATAAAATCCGCCCACCCGCCCCAATTTTTTTGGAAATTTGGGTGAGAATCTAAAGATTAATTTTACCTGGCCGAATGTCCGAGTAAAAATAATTTTAAAAAAAAGAGAAAACGATTCTCAATCCCCCCCCCCCCCCCCCCATTTACAAGGTATTTAAATATCTAGCAAAGAAAAAAAACCTATAGAAAACAATGATAATGTAAAAAGTTTCTTATTGATAAACTTGTTTATCAAACATTATTTGTTCATTTTTTGCATAGTATGCACAATTGACTTAAATTCTCTCTTCTTATTTAAGAAAAACTTTGATTACCTATGTGTATACCCCCTGCTTGAAAAGTGGGAGGGTATATACTGATTGGGATGTCCGTCAGTACATTCGTCCATCTGTCTCACACTGTATGTTCCTTCATCTGTTTGTTACGCTCAGGGGAACACATCTCATATCTGCAACATACTCCTCTTTTACCAATGAATGAAATTAAATGAGACTTTCACAGAATTTGGAATCTGGATATTTTTATGACAGTTTATTTTTACAAATCTGGGTCAAAAAGCTGTTGATTAATTTTTACCTTTAAAAATTTTGCGAATTAGCGGTAAAATTAAAAAGTAATTAAAAGTTAAGTTTTTCACAACAGTTTATATGTTACGCATATATATGTAGAAATATACTACACATGTATAAATTACATTTGTAGATACAATATTAAATGATGCCAACATTTAATAGTCAGAACATTAATTCAGCAAATTTTTGTGTAAATTTTGTGTTGCTGATTTATTTTTTAGAAAAATATTTTTGCACATTGAATGCATGCACAAATTTGCTAAAAATTTATCTACAGTAAAAATTTCCAGATTTACCGTAGTGCCATTGTGACCTCTATTTTAACTTTTTAATAAACATATTTTGGGTTTCAAAACATGGACACTGCCATTTTTTTTTAATGTTGAAGGGTACCCATGTCTTATTGGCAACTCCTATAAAACTTAATCAAATTTAATGATACTTTCACAGATTCTTTATTACATAAATACATTGTCCACCTCCTATTCTACTTTCTGACACTCATTTTGGGTCTCCCTGAGCAAAACATGGATTTTGCCATTATAACCATATTGGAGGTAGAGGGTATCATTTAGTGAGTTCATTGCTTACAGTACCTTTAGTTAATATATCTATGGTGTTGTGGCATAATTATTTAAGAGAGAATAAACTTACATGTTTTCAATTTTTTTTCACTTTTCAAAATGGTTGTACATGTATTTATTTGATCAACAGCATAAGCAAAGTAATTAAATTTTTGATATTTTAAGAAATTGCAAACTTAATTAACATTTACTGACTAGAAAAATATGAATGTTTGGACAGTGTGGACAAATCACTCCTCAGCTGGCACTGAAGGTTCTGCTCCAGTTTGACAAAGCAATCAACACAGCCCTGGCTAACCGAGTGAAGAACAGGATACAGCTCAAGGTACTATTGTCAGAGTAGGACAAGACAGGAGGGACATAGTAAACATGGAAAATACACAAATGTCAGAGTAAATATGGAAAATACACTATGTCAGAGTAGGAAGGTCATGAAAATAGGGACATAGTAAACATGGAAAATACACTATTGTCAGAGTAGGACAAGACAGTACGGACATAGTAAACGTGAAATACACAAATGTCAGAGTAAATACGGAAAATACACTATTGTCAGAGTAGGAAGGGCAGGATAATAGGGACATAGTAAACATGGAAAATACACTTTGTCAGAGTAGGAAGTGCAGGATAAATAGGTACATAGTAAACATGAAAAAAAACATTGTGTCAGAGTAGGAAGGAAAATACACTATGTCAGAGTAGGAAGAACATGATAAATAGGGACATAGTAAACATGGAAAATACACTATTTTCAGAGGATGTGTAGGAAGGTTATGGCAGTAGGGACATAATAAACATGAAAAAAACACTATGTCAGAGTAGGAAGGGCATGAAAATAGGGATTTAGTAAACATGGAAAAAACACCATTGTCAGAGTAGGAAGGGCATGAAAATAGGGACATGGTAAACATGGAAAATACACTATTGTCAGAGTAGGAAGGGCATGACAGGGACATAGTAAACATGGAAAAAACTATTTTCAGAGTAGGAATGTCATGAAAATAAGGACATAGTGATTATGGAAAAAACACTTTGTCAGCGTAGGAAGGGCAGGGCAAATAGGTACATAGTAAACATTTAAAATATGCTATTGTTAGAGTAGGAAGGGCATGACAGGGACATAGTAAACATGGAAAAAACACTATTTTCGGAGTACATGTAGGAAAATTTTAAATTATTCTGTTTTACAAAGAATGTAAAAGAAATTCTGTTAAAATCAGCTCGAGTTTTATATTAAAAAATATGGGCTATAAAATGTCAAATATTCCTTTTATAAAGTAATAATTTTGCAGTTTTAATTAAATCAGATATGGGGAGTTCAATTCTGGATAGAACCTTGAATTATGAGGCAGCAATATTCTCCAAGTTACCAGTATATTCTCATCCGATGTTCTATATTTTGAAAGTTGTTTGTCCTTGGGATTTTGAGATGCATAAACATTTATACATAGAGAAAAATAAGAGAAAAGCTTCTGGCTTGTAAAAAAAAAAAAAAAAAACAAACAAAAAACTGGTAACCATCAAGGATCATGTGTCTTTGTATTGTAGAAATGTATATAACAATTTTCTTTTTGTAAGGAATAGTCTACCATAAGTATTGTAACTTTAGTAAAAAAATGAAGTCTGAGAGTTTTTTCTCTGTCAGATCTGGTATTTTGGTAATCTATCAGTTTAATTTTGTAGGGAAAACTGAATACCTACCGCTTTTGTGACAACGTATGGACATTTGTGTTGAATAATGTCGATTTTCGAGATGTTCAGGAGTTGGCTAAATGTGATAAAGTGAAGATAGTAGCATGTGATGGAAAAAGTAAGTTAGTTAGAAGAAGTGGAAATAATGTTATTCACATTTTTTAGGTATTAGGTCTTGCTCTTTTTACATCTCCCATGATTACCCCTGGTAATACGCAAGACTCCAAAGTCCAATAGTATTGCCAAAGTCAGATAAGTCCTATCATATGAGATACACTATGCTAAAGTCCAAAGTTAGATGGTGTGGAGAAACAATGTTTATGATGCCATAATATTTGGACATCAATCCTTGACACTGCTGGACCTGATTTCATAAGCTAACAATTCCGTTTTAGTCATCTGATACAATTTTACAGATTTTTCTCATTGCTTGGACCCACAAGAGATAATATGCACCACTCAAGTGGTAAGTCTTCACAGTACTTGGACTGATAAGAGTCAGTCTTGCAATTACCCAGTGTTTGAAATAACCATGTGCCCGACCGCCCGAGATGCACAAAATTGCATTTTCTTTGAAAATCTCCTGGATATTAAACAGATGAACTATCTATGATGAGCAATGGTTCTTCTTGCGAAAATGTGAATTTCAAGGACCCTGCGTCAAGGGTACAGTAGGGGGTTCTGGTGTTAAGGTGGGACTCTATCGATTCTAATATACAGCAAAACTCAGTTATAACGAAGTCGCTAGGACCTATAAAATTACTTCACTATATCCGTAATTTGTTATAACCGTGTAAGAAATTCATTAAATTTATATAGCTGGGGATCCAAGATGACTTCGCTATATCTGTAAATTCGCAATATCCGTGTTCGTACTAAACAAGTTTTACTGTATATACTGGTGTGTAATGGAATTAATGCTTGAAATCTGCTCCTTGATATTAATAAAAAATTAGTGATGAGCGAGAGTGCCTTTTCCAAGATTGTGAAATGTATAGCTCCAGGGTCAGGTGTTCCTTTAGGGTTGGGGCACTACTGATTATTGCTGAATATTACTGATCAGTTGAAATACATTTTTTGCTCCCCTACTCTGCCTATGGGTATTAAGTAACCAAACTAAGCATGCGAAGTGTATACTTATGATAAACAATGGTGCCTCTTTCAAAATTGTGAATGTCATGGCCTCTTGTTTGAAACATAAACCAAATTCAATGGTTAGAAAGTTGTTGCATGATGCTCAGTTGACCTATAAGGCCCATGGGCCTCTTGTTTGGATTTTAAATATGCTCATTTTGCAAATCAGATAAAAGTAAAAAAAAAATCTGTCCAGTCAATTTTTTTCAAAATCTACCCCAAAATACCTACAAAAAAGTAATAATGTTATTATTTCTTTGCTTACCCGTTCACTATTTATTCATGGATGTCTGATGGACAAGAAATTAAATTAATACTGAACTGATTTCTGCAGGAGCCAAATTGCTCAGGTGAACTTGTTTTTTAGCAGACAATCCCAAGTGTGGAATTTTGGATGCATTTTTATGACGTGGAGCAGAGCTTGATGGTCATCTAGCTGGCATCCAATCTAAGAATTTGAATCATCCTGGGGTAGTGTAGATTTTAAATTGATAAAATCGTGATCCGAAGGATGGGGTAAGGCCAAAAAAGAAAATACGGGGGGGGGGGGGGGGGGGGGGGAATCTGGTGAAGAGCAGCAGGGTCAAGATACTCAGGTGTTTTGTGGCCTGTGGGCTTCATGATCATATTGTGGACCCTGGTTTGATGTGTGGCTAAGGCTGGAATTAAAATTTTGCTTGATACATGATAAAAATATATTTAAATTACTGTGGTTTCATCAATATTCATTGAGCACCAATCTTCGAGGATTTCGTTGTTGAGCAGATCCTTAAAATCAAATGTTCATTGAATTAAAGAAATACATGTATGATATTCATTTGTATAGGCAATGCTTTTGTCCATGAAATTACGTACATCCTCGAAAACGTCTCTTTTACAAAATCCACAAAATCTGATGCCAACGAAAATTGATGAAACCACAGTAGGTAAAATAATTGACTATTAAATATTATTTCCTTTCATCATTGTAGGTGCATCTGGTCATGAATAAATATGAAGAAATGACTCTCCTATGCTGTTTGGATATTTTTGTTGCAATAACATCTCACATTCATCTTACGAGATGAGCATTTCAGAAGCAGTAACAAGTTTGTAGATATAAAAAGTATGTTTTTGCTTCAGTGCTTCATTTAAATTTGCCTAAAATTTGTAGGAAAAATGGGAAGTGAGTCTTTGTACATTTGCATAAAAATGGCCAAAAAAAGAAATGCCACTGGTCCAATTTTCTTGCAATTTAGGTAGAATGTTGTTTTGTGTAAATCAAAAGTTTAGGAAACCTGTTCCTATAAATGTATAGAATACATCCACAGTGCTCTATTTAGTACTTTTATAGTCTTGTACATTTCATGCAATGTGTACATAGTTCAGTGACAATATCAAAACTCATGTATATTAAAGGAATATTATACAGATGAAGTATTTGTTATTCTTTAAAATGGATGCCATTTCTGACATTAAAATTAGTTACAAACAAACTGGAGATACAGAAGATGAGTTACTGCATCTTCACTAACCAAGGGTTATTGATACGCTACTCTCCTCACAAACCCTTGGCATATGGTGTTAAAAATTTTTTTTCAAGTTGAGATTGGAGTCAATTGACACCACTCGACCAATCAGCAATTTTTTTTTTGTAAATGACGATATCTGCATTCAGAACATATTTTGATTCTTTTTTCTCGGGAAAGAAAAACGCAAGTAAACAACTATCACATGGTATTCTATGAATAGATATGGTGTCATCCAAAATCTTAACTTAAGATATGTACACTTTGGTCAATTAATCACTCTAAGTTACTCCCCTTCGCTATTCACTTATTATAGTTAATCACTGTAAATAATGTCACTTAAAAGTTGAATTGGATATTTCTCTAGTTTTTAGCTCACCTGAGAAGGCGCAAGTGAGCTTTTCTGATTACATTTTGTCTGTCGTCCATCTGTCTGTCTGTAAACTTTTCACATTTTCGACTTCTTCTTAAGAACCACTGGGCCAATTTCAACCAAACTTGGTACAAAGCATCCTTGGGTGGAGGGGAATTTAAATTGTTAAAATGAAGGGCCAGGTCCTCTCACAAGGGGAGATAATCAAGAAAAGACAAAAATAGGGTGGGGTCATTAAAAAAATCTTCTCAAAAAGCACTGGGCCAGAAAAGCTGAAACTTATGTGGAAGCATTCTGGGGTAGTGTAGATTCTAAATTGTTCACATCATGACCCCCGTGGGTTGGGCGGGGCCACAATAGGGAATCAAATTTTTACATAGAAATATATAGGAAAAATCTTTAAAAATCTTCTCAAGAACCACTGAGCCAGAAAAACTGAAACTTATGTGGAAGCATCCTTGGGTAGTGTAGATTCTAAATTGTTCAAATCATGACCCCCGTGGGTTGGGCGGGGCCACAATAGGGAATTTGAATTGTCCAAATTAAGACCCTTGGGGTACGATGGGGTCACGGTAGGCATTACAAGGGGGTAATCTGGTTAAGAATCACATGGTCAAAGCTTCTCAGGTAAGCGATGTGGCCCATGGGCCTGTTGTTTAAGCAAATATAGCTTCATTTATCAGCTTATTAGCTTGACTGGTCAGAGACCAGAAGAGCTTATGCAACACTTAACCCCCTTCCCCACAGTCATGCATTTTAACGCATATACCATTTCCTATTTCTAACGCAAAATCACGCATATACTGTTTCCCCGCAATCACGCATTTTCATGCACTTTAAAAAGTTCATTTAATCTTAAATTTAATGCCAATTTCCTTCTATTTTATACTTGCTAAAAACTCATAAAATATGAAAAGTATATTTGTATTAAAATATTAAGTCATGATATTATTTACGCTAAACTTTAGCGAAACGTGTGCCACGCTATATAGTGCTTGCGGGGAAATGGTAAATTTCTATTTCTATGACGTGAATATTAAGTGTATATTGCATAACAGTTCAGTAAGTTGTAAAGAGTTAAAGGTGTCCGTTGTCTGTACGTCTAGCCCTCTGTCTGTCTGTCTGTAAACAATTTTTCAAAATGCTACTCCTCCTATGGTTTTGGTCTGATTTCAGTATAACTTGGCACACAAAGAGACTACACTTAGATAATAATTTATTTTTGATTGATTTTGAAGAACAGTGTTGCCATGGTTACTAAAAATAGACTTTTCTGTGAAATTCCTTAAAAACGCTACTCCTACAGTTTTGATCTGATTTCAATAGAACTTGGCACACAAGTGGACTAGTCACTAAGATACCTAATTTAGTGCATCCGTTTGATTTCCATGAACAGTCCGTCTGTCACACATTGGTGTACACATCTCTTATCTGCATTCCTCTCATACCACTGAATGAAATTTGATGAGACTTTCACAGAATCTTTATTACATAATGCCATTGTGCACCTATTTTATTTTTTGATCCGACTCATATATTGGGTTTTCTTTCGTGTTGTAAATTTTCAATTTACTAGGGGGAGGTTAAGTTCAGCCACTGTGCTGCTAATGATGAGCCATCATATGAAGTTAGATGTACGGTGAGTCCCGGAGGGTTGTTAGTAGTCACTGTATGTGTGTTCTCACTGTAGATGTGGTTGGGAGCGCCAGTGAGATTGACCCAGTTTCCCTTTCTGTTGAAGTGGTTGCTGTAGTTGTCGATGTTGTCCTTGATGTTATCGTCCTGGGGGAGTGTCGTCTTGCCCTCCACTGGCTTCTTGCTCTGCCTGGCCCTGGTTTGCATTCCATCGTTTTGATTGTCCGGCTTCATCTTGATAGGTCAGAATGGATCAAAAGGATTTTCCACCAGTGGTATCTTTCGCTTTGAGATGGGGATTTCGGATGTTTTGTGGGGGAATGAGCTGTTGTGTGCAGGGGACACAAGTCTTGATGCACTGCGTAATGAAAAATGACAAAGTCGGAATTAAAATTTGTCGATACTTGTATTTGGCGACTCACAATAAAATGCATATTTAATAAGTAACTTTATAATCAAAACATTAATAACTAGAGGTACTGTGAGCAATGAACTCATTAAATGATAACCCCCGTCTGTCCATCTGTCTGTTACGCTTTAGGGTACCCATCTCTTATCTGCAACTCTTGTCATACCACAGAATGAAACTTGACGAAACTTTCACTCAATCTTTATTACATATTGCCATCGTGCATCTCCTATTTTATTTTTTGATTTGACACATATTTTGGGTTTCCCACAGCAAAACATTGACACTGCTATTATATTCATAAGGAAGGCGGGGGGGGGGGGGGGGGGGGGGGGGTATCATTTAGTGAGCTAGTGAGCTCATTGCTCACAGTACCTCTAGTTTTTCTAATATAATCATACATGTAGTCTCTACATACAGCTGAAGATAAATTACGAGAGAGAGAGAGAGAGAGAGGAAGGTCTACTTATAACGCTACTTTGAATGTTCAGATTGAAAACAAACTAGAACTAATAGGACCTTTTATCTAGATGATGCACTTCATAAATTTTGGTCTGAATATAAAATTAGGCTGATTTGGCAATATGACAGTCACGAACTCGAACATCACGATTCTATTGTTTACACGTGGCTTTGTTTACAAGATACGATGTAAACACACCTTCGACTATCCAATAAAAATTATCGTAAGACCCGGTGTGGATTTACTAGGTCACGCCCCCTTTTATTTAGCTAACATCCGGTAATGGCGACTAAAGAAGAAGAAGACGTAGGGTCAGAATATAGATTTGTTAAGTTAGGCATGTAAAGCAGGCAATAAAGAGGATCTCCACAATGGAGCAGGTGATTTTTGCTTATGAATCAGTCTAGATGTTGAAATTCCACCTCAATTATTTTCGGCTGTGCCTTTAAACAATTAAAGAAACTGGTCTGAACGTTGTAAACTGATGGCCCTAAATCCAGTGTCCATCAGCATTGTTATCAATATGCGTGTGATTTTGGTATTTTTTCTGACCCAGTTTCATGTAACACACTTATATTGAGTTAAACAAAGGTCAACACATGGTATAATCAGATATTGCATAATTGGAGAGCAGAGCATTTTTGTTTCATTTTTAAGAGGCCTGGACAGTTGCATTGTGCACAATTTTAAATCTCTATTCTTATTCAGTAATATTTACATTTCCAATATCTAGAGATAAAATTACATAGGGTGAATTCACCATGCATCGGATACCCTTGTACTTCAACAAGTTCTAGCGATATCGCTACCGAAGGAAAATTATCAAAATGGAGTTTAACATTTAGTTTGTGATTAAAATATCAATTGGGGACAGGCTTGGGGTCAATTACTTTGAAATGTAATTAATTACTTTCAAATACATTGATAATTTTGTCAATTACTTTCAATTACAATTACATTGATTTTTTCAAATGTAATTAATTACTTTCAATTACTTTGACAAATGTAATTAAATACATTTCAATTACTTCAAGTTTTATTTTTATAAAAAAAAATAAAGATTTTTTTAAATACAATTTTTTCTATAGCAATCGAATTCGAACTTTCATTCAGTGTTTTTGTTCCTGGGTATGATACAGGTTCACACCTGGTCAAAATTAGACCTTTACTTCATAATGAGTGTGACACACTGTATAAACAAATTAAACATTATGAGACAATTAATTATTGTACAAACACAAGCCCATGCTACACCAGTATGGTGTATGGCAAGATCTTTTTTGTTACTTTCTCAAATCCATATTTTTGAAGGAAATGAATAATATATATCACAATTCCATTCATTATTTTCTATCTTAAAATGAATAGAATACAGGTAAATCTAAAAGGGGATGTAGTTAGTCTAATTACTGTAAAACAAATTAACTATCTAAACAATCATAGTTATTTCCAAGTGGGAATAGGGAGAACAGATTTATAAAACATGGGAATAAGTAATATAAACCCATCAGTATAAAACTATGTATCAATATAAGACACCTTTTTAAATATAAACTTTCATTTTGAAAAAAAAGTAATTGAAATGTAATTGAAAAGTAATTGAAAATACATGACCTTTTTTGAAATGTATTTAAATACATTCAATTACTTGTAATTGAAGGCTTGCTCAAATACAAATTACTTCCAATTACTTTGAAAAATGTAATTAATTACACTCAATTACAATTACTTTATTCAATTACCCCATCCCTGATTGGGGACACAATTATATGCCCTTTATTGAGGAAATATCCTCAAAAATCGAGTTTTTAGGAATAACTCAAAATTCACCATGGATCGGACATTGTTTACCATGCATCGGACAGACGGTATTTTGACCAGAAAAATATCATACCTTTATCAAAGTGCTTTAAAATGCTTGACATGGATATATATTTATCTTTTATCTAAGAAATAACCCTCAACTTAAATTTAATTTACGATATCGTCGCACAAATGTTGAACGATTCAAGAGACCTCAGTCTGCCTTAGAAATGCTTTACAATGCTTATAATGCGGTAATTCGCGCCCTTTTTTCATGGTTTTTCATACTCTGGTTTGTAGAAATAAATTGAGTCAAATTCCAGACGTCATATATCGATAACTTGTATTTTGACTGAAAATATAGAGTTTTTATTTTCTTTTTCCGCAAAAAACAGCTATCAGCTGGGTTCTGTATGAAAATGGTAGTGCTTACCATTGCATCGGAAAGTGTCCGATGCATGGTTAATTTGTGTCCGATGTACGGAGAAATGAACATACTAGTGAAAACCAGCTCTAAACAGAATTATACGACCATTGAAGTGAAATTTCTTTAAAATTTATGTAAAATTACCAATCTTTGACTTTATTTACCAAAGTCTGACTCGTTCCGTTGAAGTCGAATTTTAGGAACGATAACTCTAAAAATCGCAAAATCATAAATTTCTGGTTATTCCCCTTTGATGATCTAAAATATGACGTAACTTCAAGGCCATTCTCGGGGTATTTTTATCACAACATGATAATAACAATCGGTATCATTGAAAAATTTAAATCTTTAGCTTCTAGACAGAAACAAATAAATACACGGAACTGTTAAGTTGAAAGAGAATTTATTGTCTAAAGTTGTCCGAAGCAAGGTATGTGTCCGATGCATGGTGAATTCACCCTATAGTAAAAATACTTGTCTCACTTCCAGATGTTGAACATTTCAAACTGGAAGTGAGCAAACTGAATCACCCCAGACCTTAATCATATTATAGTGTTTTTATATCTTTTATCTGTGAATATTGTTCTTCTGAACTTTTTATCTTCACTAATAACTTAATACTGTTCCCTTTTCACCGCTTTGAAATTTACTTTTCTCTACTTTTTTTTTACATCTTTTAATTAGCTGCGCACCCTACTCAGAGTACTCAAAATTTGAGGGCGAGTAGTATCGAGAGATAGATAGATAGATAGATAGGCATGGTTAAAAGAAATCATGTGCGGGGCGGGATAAATACTATAGAGACACAAGCAGGGCTTGTAGCATGTGCATTTGTGGAATCAAGGGCATGTAAATATAAGGATTAACTGTCAGATTTTTTGATTTCATGGCAGTGATATATACTTGATATCGCAATTACTCAACTTAGCGGAACTCTTTTGTGATGGAGGTAGGAAACGTCTGTTGGGTGGGGACAGTTGTGCTATTGAATACAATGCAAGATCAGTCATTGCAGGGGTAGACAAATACAATTTTGCAATACTTGCCCTCGGACAGGTAACTATCATAAAACTACTTGTCCTACCAAAAAATATGCTTGTCCCACCTTTTTCCTAAATTACATAGAATTGAAGTATTGATATCTTGAGTCACTGTGAGACACCTAAACAATACACGAAGACCATCATAGATCTAAAATCATGAAATTCTCCCACAGATAAATTCAGAGGAATATGTTTAATTTTAAGGAGTATTCTTCCTAAAAATTCTGCAATAAAATACACGTTTTGGAAAAGTAATGAAGTATTTATTTAATGGAAAAAGGTGAACATATCAGACACTGTACAATCTCATAAAACCTACAAAAAACATGAGTCTGTGAAAGAACACTACTGCATGTCGATTAAGAGATCGACATCATGGCTGTTTGATTGCTAGAGAACAGCAATCAACAACAAATTTAATACCACTTGCATCTGTATTCACAGTATGAATTTAATATTTGACAATAAACATGATAAATGTCTAAATTCCCATACAACGTGTTTGACGACATCGGTAACTCCATGTTTTACAACATCTGCATATTTTAACAACAAGTTAATGGATAAAATCTAGAGGACTTCCGACTAGTCGATGTACGTATATACAGCTGATGCAGTGGTCAACAGAGGTAACAAGTGCTTTTCTGTGACTCAGGATACTTTTAAAGCGATAACACAAAAGATATTTAAGTATATCGTACATTGATTTTTTTTTTTTTTGGAAAAGAACTTGTCCGCGGGCAGGCACCTATTATCAAATTACTTGCCCACCAACCAAAACTGGTTGTCCCGGGCGTCGGGCAGTGCTATTTGTCTAGCCCTGCATTGTAGAGTTTATAAGGATATATAAGTAAAAAATCCTGGTGGAAAACCTGTTTAAGAATTGCTGAACCAGCCGTATTAATTTTTGAGACCAGCTAATCCTAAAATGTTACATTTTTAAGGATATTTTTAACTAAGCAGACTTTTCTCATTAAATTTTCATTGAAAATCATCACATTTTAAAGCTGATAAAATATTCTAATTTCCCTAGTTGACAATCTACTATTTGGAGTCCAATTCTTGGCAATACATTGTACTTTTGGCATTAAATTGATCAAATCATTTGATTGTTACTACTGTAAACAATGTCATGTGTCCCCAAAATCTAGAGCTTTCTTGACTCTCCCACAAAAGAGTGGTAGTAAGTTAGATAACTGCCAGGTACTTGCAACATTACGTATTGATTGGCTTGCATGATAATTTTATGCATAAATGCCTTAGCCGTTTATGAAATTATCATGCAAGCCACTTGATTTTTCATAATTAATGAAACCAAAAAATAGACAGTTATTCTTTAAATAAACATGGAACAAGTTGTGTTATTGTTAATGTTTATGTTTTACTGGATGTGTTCAATTTATCTGTCTGCACACATTACTGAGTTCAGACTGGAAATTCTGTTGCATAAGTTTGGCTTTCTCACATACTCTGGATTCTCAAGATTATAGTTTTCATATTTTCATTAATACACAATAAGATTTCTACTTTTTTTCAATCATGATTAATTTTGAATAAAGCTTACTCAAAAAATGCAAGCTAGGATGTGTGTCAATCAAACTGTCCCTAAATTCATGGTTTAAATAATTTCAAGATTAAAAAAATTTCTGAACACATTTGACTATTTGTGTGTGTATTAGTTTGGTCGTGGATATCTGATTGGGATGTCAGTAGGGAATCAGTAACCTATACTACTTATAACTCTATATTAGGGAATCGGTAACTTGTACTACTTATAACTCTATTTTAAGGAATCGGTAATCTGTACTACTTTTAACTCTGTTTTTGGGAATCGGTAACCTGTACTACTTATAACTGTATTTTAGGGAATCAGTAACCTGTACTACTTATAACTCTATTTTAGGGAATCGGTAAATATTTTTCTGGAATCAGTAACCTATACTACTTATAATTCTATTTTAGGGAATCGGTAACCTGTACTACTTATAACTCTATTTTAGGGAATCAGTAACCTGTACTACTTATAACTCTATTTTAGAAAATCAGTAACCTGTTCTACTTGTAACTCTATTTTAGGGAATCAGTAACCTGTACTACTTATAGCTCTATTTCAGGGAATCGGTAACCTGTACTACTTATAGCTCTATTTTAGGGAATCAGTAACCTATACTACTTATAACTCTATCTTAGGGAATCAGTAACCTATACTACTTATAACTCTATTTTAGGGAATCAGTAACCTGTACTACTTATAACTCTATTTTAGAGAATCAGTAACCTGTACTACTTATAACTCTATTTTAGGGATTCAGTAACCTGTTCTACTTGTAACTCTATTTTAGGGAATCAGTAACCTGTACTACTTATAACTCTATTTTAGGGAATCAGTAACCTGTTCTACTTATAACTCTATTATAGAGAATCAGTAACCTGTACTACTTATAACTCTATTTCAGGGAATCAGTAACCTGTTCTACTTATAACTCTATTATAGAGAATCAGTAACCTGTACTACTTATAACTCTATTTCAGGGAATCAGTAACCTGTTCTACTTATAACTCTATTATAGAGAATCAGTAACCTGTACTACTTATAACTCTATTTCAGGGAATCAGTAACCTGTTCTACTTATAACTCTATTATAGAGAATCAGTAACCTGTTCTAATTATAACTCTATTTTAAAAAATCAGTAACCTGTTCTACTTGTAACTCTATTTTAGGGAATCAGTAACCTGTACTACTTATAGCTCTATTTTAGGGAATCGGTAACCTGTACTACTTATAGCTCTATTTTAGGGAATCAGTAACCTATACTACTTATAACTCTATTTTAGGGAATCAGTAACCTATACTACTTATAACTCTATTTCAGGGAATCAGTAACCTGTACTACTTATAACTCTATTTCAGGGAATCAGTAACCTGTTCTACTTATAACTCTATTTCAGGGAATCAGTAACCTGTACTACTTATAACTCTATTTCAGGGAATCAGTAACCTGTACTACTTATAACTCTATTTTAGAGAATCAGTAACCTGTACTACTTATAACTCTATTTTAGGGAATCGGTCAAGCACTGTCTCCAGATGCTGCAGTGTTTGTCCCCAGACAGTTCTCAATAGATGGAACTCTACACATTGAGCAGATTCCTACTTATATGACTAACTGCTATCCCTTTGTGCATTTGGATTCAGAAAGGTATGGCATTAATATGTTTGTACATGAAGTGTTCATTTATACAACAAGCATAGGACTATATGGTTTAGGACTTCTTCCAACATTCTGTGATAAATACAATACAGGATTAGTCAATTTTCACATGAAATATTAAGAAAGAGACACATACATGTATCTATTTCTAAATCATCAGAATTCTCTCATTCAAGTCAAGCTGTAAAGGGCACCCTGAATTTGTATGGTTGAATTCTGCATTTCAACCAAGAAAAATGTTCTTTAGGTGAAAACACTGTGTAATCTTTCAACAATTTATTTACCTGAACAAAGATTTTTTAATAATATACACATGTAATAAGTAACAAAAATATCCTGTAACAGCATTCTGAATCATCCTTCTGGTACTTTGACCTTGTATATTTCTTGTATCAATCATTAGGTAGATTTATAACCCCAAACCTACAAGTCCCACTTTGGGCAGTAGTGAATAGGTAAAAAATATGGGATGCATACTTGCAGTCATTTTTTGGGCATGTTGGGTGTTGCACAACTTTATAAATTAAAGGTTCATGACATATGGGGCTAGAGTTCCATCATATTACACAAGTTACCATCAAAACCGATAAGTAAATTGTGCTGATTTATTTAACCTTTCAGACTCATCACAAAAACTGTCAAAGTGCAATTATATACTGCTTCTCAGCAAATTTTTGTGACAACTTTTTTCACTATTAAGTTTTTTACTTCTCATTATCAAGACAAAATTTAAGCAAATTTTAATAATTTTTTTTCCATGTAATCTTTACAATAATAAGTGAGAATATTACAAGAAAATGATGTTTTCACAAATGTAGGTAAGTTATGGCTAGATATTTTTTTTATTATCATTTGTAACTAGATTTATGTCATTTTTAGCCGGGCTTATTGCTCAAAGAGCAATTGCCGGCTTATGCGATCCTGTTCAAGGCAGGATGTTAACCTCATAGTCGCCATTTTAAAGTTACGTGCAAAAATATAGTTCTTACTCTCAACCGCTTTTGAGATAATACAAACGCTAAATAAAGCAACAAAAATAAAACGAAGTTTTATCTATATAAAATAAATATTATAGTAATGACTTTGAAAACTTCATAAGTCAAAGAACATAGTTCATTAGCATAAGGACTTTTGATAATCAGTGTTACCGTACTTCTCTACACATACGAGGTAAAGCAGGAGAGGGAACCAGACTGGCCTGTTTGTTTATATTCAGCTGCGGTACCAGATTAATTCTGATTCTGACAAAATCGGACTGTGGTATTAGGATTGAAAACCTCACTGTCAGTGTCTTATCATTTATATTGATAGTTTTAAAATAATTTTTTCATCAGAATATAAACGTGATTCATGTAGGCCTAAGAAATCCATTCTACTCTGTAAATGAGCCCGGCTCTCTGTACTTCTGAGTACTTTGATTGGAACATTTGTATTCATGTATGATTATTGTTTGTCCCCTCAGAACAGTTTCCTTTTCTTAGAAATATTTGCTTAATTCAGATGGTTTATGTAAATCATGTATATTAAAATAAATAATATTTACGGTAAGCAAGATAAAATTGTGTTGTGTTTTTCTTCCAGACAGAGGAATGTGGGTAGACATGGAAGATCACCTCCCCCCTTCTTGGGCCCCACTTCACGACCCAGTAATCCAAGATTTCTTAGAAGTTACCCAGGTATTCAACTCAGTAAAATTATTGTTATGTATATATTTATATCCTCTCAATGTTAGACTTGAAAAAGAATGGTAGAATAGAAAATTTTAAAGATGGAATAGTTCCTTTTAAGACAAACATTTAGAATTTAAGCTATGGTAAAGTGTCTTCCGTAGTCCATATGGCTGGCTTCATCTTGATAAAACATTTTCTCTCTCCAAATGCTGGTAATTTTACAGTTTTGATCTAAATTGTGGTACACAAATATTTTACATGAAGATGATTACATGTAATTTCATCTTTTTGTTATTCATTCTGTACAAAGTCTAGCTCACAGTGTTGTGTAATATGAAATAAGTTTTGTTCACATATAATTACTTTTTGGTTAAGAAAAATTCATTAAAATGTTATCTGTTGTAAAGGTTTAGCACCAAGGATTGGTCATAGTGATCCATTGTGTATACTTGCAAAATCAAGTAACAATTCACATCAGTTTCTACAAGACCTTACATGTACTAGACTAATTTGAATAAAATTCTCATTAGAGACTTTAAGTGCACAGTTTTATGATGTGTGTGTTGTGTATCTGACAGGTTATGGAAACAGGATGCCGGGGCCTCAGAACTTCAATCCTAGCATTCCCCCGCCCCTGGAGAATACCTGGGTGATGCCCCCTACATCTGTCCCCCCTATGAATTTCTTAAATTTCCCACCACCAGATGTACTATTCAATCAGGACAAGGAACTGCAGAGGGATTCACCCAGGAGCCCTGCCAAACCTGCCTGGTCCCCCCGTGAGGGAGAGGGTAAAGCGGGGCACACCGGGAGGCAGGAACAAAGGAGGGGGAGTGGTGGTGAAGGAAAGAGATGGAACCAGGTAATACAGTGTAGTTACAAGTCATCATAAGCAATTGTAAGTCATCATAAGCAGTCACAAGTCATTGTAAGAAGTCACAAGTCATTGTAAGAAGTCAAAAGTCATTGTAGGAAGTCAAAAGTCAATATAAGAAGTCAGAAGTCATCATTAGCAGTCACAAGTCATTGTAAGAAGTTACAAGTCATTGTAAGAAGTCAAAAGTCATTGTAAGAAGTCAAAATTTGTTGTAAGAAGTCAAAAGTCATCATAAGCAGTCACAAATCATTGTAAGAAGTCAAAAGTCATTGTAAGAAGTCAAAAGTCATTGTAAGAAGTCAAAAGTCATTGTAAGAAGTCACAAGTCATTGTAAGAAATCAAAAGTCATTGTAAGAAGTCAAAAGTTATTGTAAGAAGTCAAAAGTCATCATAAGCAGTCACAAGTCATGGTAAGAAGTCAAAAGTCATCATAAACAGTCATAAGTCAATTTAAAAAATCAAGCACACATGTATCTTATTAGATGATGCACATTGCTAAGTGATGAGTTGTTAGTAGTCTATGGCATATTTGGTATGTCAGTAACACTTTAGTAACCCATCTCTTATTTGCTATGGTGCCACAGAATAAAAATGACTTCCTTACTCAGTTCAATTGTGCATTTCCTATTTCATCTTATTTTGGGTTCCCGTAGCAAAAAATGGACTTTGCCATTTTGCTAATATGGGAGGAAGGGGTATGAATAATTTTGTAAGTTCAGTGCTCACAGTGTTTATAGTTTTAACCAATTTTAGTCATTCTGGCTTGTTCTATGAACCATTATTTAACATTCTTACACAAATCAATTAATTCATTCAGAGAAGTCGAAACTGCTCTGGTAAGAGTAACACCAGTGATGGTCAGAGAGAGGACTCAAAAGCAGGCACCAGGGGTAAGAAGAGGGAGAGGATCAAAAGTGGTGGAGCCAGTCAGGAGAAGACAACTCTAAGTCAGCTGTCAGTACAGATGAGGGACACTGCTGTACAGACAGGTAACACAGTAATGTTACATTCAACATGTCAACTCTCACTGTATTCCTAAAACCTTGTGAAAATAAAGTTCAACACAAGTCATTTGCAAAAGAATATTATTGATTGGGCCATCTTTAAAAAAGCATTTGATTACCATCTCCTGACTTGGGTAAAATAATTGGGTCAGTAGGTAGGTTGGAAAATTATTTTCCAGAAAATTTCAACATATTTTTTGATGGCATAAGAGGAGTAAAAAAAAATTCATTCAGCACATGCAGAAAAGCAGCTTTGGGTAAAGATTAAGATGTAGTAATAAAAGGTGGACTCATTTAAAAACCTTTTTCCTAATCCCCACCAAAAAAGCTCTTTAATGAGTATAATTTCTTAGATCATAGTCCTATTGGAGATGGACTTGACTGAAATAAGTGAATATACAGTATATGAAGTAACTTCATGAGCACTTGTGTAGAATTCACACTTTGGTGTTGACAAAAATTCTGAATTCTGAATTTATTTAAATTTTTAAAAAAAATTTCTGTACTAATTTTCTTTTTTGGATCATTGTCCATCATCACATTAAATGTAAGTTTTATTACATGTTAATTTATACTTGTTTTTGATTACTTAATAACTATATGTGTTAATGTAAGGTGTTAATTATTTTTTTATTTGTCTTACAGAATTTTCAGAGAAGTTTGCTAATCAAACTCTTGCACAATATCCGAGTCCTATATACAACCCTAACTTAGTCAGCCCCGGTAAGGGTAGGGTGATTGGGAGCTCATCTGAGGACTCGGACAGCGGCTATCATAGTCCACTCCACAGGAAGAATCAAGTCACGAGTGGTACTCAGCCCGGCGAACCAGTCACGAGCGGTACTCAGCCCGGCGAAATAGTCACCACACAACAGAATACACCAAGCAAGTCTGGAAAAAGTGTGGAAAAAACATCCACAAATCAGACACTAAAAGCAAAGGAAAAGGAGGCCGGACAACAGATATTTTCCTATGCCTTTATTGCACAATCCAAACCAGTGATAGAATCTAGTCTGAAGTCAGAGCCAGAGGTAGAGCGGACCGAGAGCAAGAAAACCGAGGGAGAGGAAAGCGGGAACGAGGGAAAGAAGAAGAGAAAAAGAAATCGAAGGAAAAGAAAGAAAAAGAAAGGAGACAATCCAGAGGCAGCAGAGGAACAACCAGTGGTGGATTCACCAGGGGTGGAGCTTTACTTCCATGATGAGGAGGAATTTCCAGACCTAGGAGCTGGGCAGGATAGAGTGGGCTCAGCACAGAGACCACCTCCTGTCTCCTACAGCTCAGTCCTGTCACAGGTCAGCACCATGTCACTTAAAGTCCCTTAATAGTGCCTCTTAACTTTACAAAATAAACTGTTAATGTTTCTACTTTGTAGACTAAAACATCACCACAAAAAAATGGTCAGAAGAGGCAAGAAGAACTAAACTCACGATCAGAAATAGGTAAGATAACAAATGAGAAGTAAGTTCAATGCCAAGCATTAATCTATTATTTAAAAAGAGTAAGGGGTTCATATAGACTCAAAGTAAATCTGTGGACATAGAAAGCCAGTGATAATAAGAATAGTTTAGCTTGTGTCTCATGGTGCATTTGTTATATCAGAAAATCCAATTATTTAAATAAGCTAATTATGTAACAGATCCTTCGGGGGACCCTATGCGTAACTCTAGACGGCGCAGGAAAAAGATTGAGATAGTACAGCAGGCGGCAGAGGAGGAGCTAGCAGAGATCAGTCTGGAGCAACAGATGCTGAGGGAGCTGAACCTCAAGTCCAGGGGGCGGGGCCACCAGACACCCAGCATAACTCCTGGGGGTCAGCCCCGGGGTCACCAGACACCAACCTTAACAACTCCGGGGGGTCAGCCTCGAACATCCAAGACAGGCAGTCCACAGCCAGGAATACTGAAAGTGCCAGCTCAAAACCAACCCACGGGAAAGAAAACAAAGCAGGGGATCTCACTAGATCTCAGTGCTATGATTGATGCTCTAGAGGCAAGTCATTCATACATGTAAACATGTATTTTACCAAAGTAACTTATATACTTAAGGGGGCCGACTGAGGTTTTATTGTACGAAAACTACAGTAGAGAAACTCTTTGATTTAATAACATGTTACATACATACTTCAGTGTACATGCCAAGTTTGGGGAAAATCAACTGTCTAGGTATTCTTAAGGGACCGTCTCAAAATACAGGTGTATTTATATTAGGATTGTATAGGAAAGTGCGAATTTTTTGCACTTTAAAGAAAATTATACAAAAACTACAATAGACTTTTTGCTCAAATTATAATATATGATGAGTAATACTATATTGTACATCATATGTGAGAAACACTAAATTCTACCGTCTGGTTTCCAGAGGGGGCATCTCAAAATGCGAAAAATTAATGATTTTTCCTGTTTTTATGGAGTACTTCAATATGACAGATACAAAGGATAAGTAATAAAAAAACAACAAAAAATAATCAAGAGATTCTCCAATTTGTATGTTTTAAATTTCAATAGCATATGGCCATATGTTTAATACTTTTTCTTTTATAACATTTTTATTTCCCCTTCTTTCAGAGTTGCAGTTTATCAGAATGTCAAAAACATAACAATCTTATGTCAATCTACTTATCAGTTGAAAAATCGTTTTAAAAATCAGTCATAAAAAAACTGTAATTAATTTTTTTCACCTATAATTTCTTTATTTTGTTAAATTGTGTTAATTTAGTGAAAAAAGTTACTTTAAAACAGTAAATACGCTTCTTTTTACTTTGATATGCGAAGTATTGTGTAATGGAAACCACAGTCGGCCCCCTTAAATTTCATTACACGTACAGGAACTACAAAGTAATTTTATGAGACCAGTAAGTCAACCATGCAGAAAAGCACCCTTGGGTAATGAAAAAGATAGTTCACACCTCACACTGATAAATTTATTATGGAAAATAAGAGAAGGCACAAAAAATATGTTGGCTGAATACTGAAGGGGGGGGAGGGGGGATGTCAGGAGGAATAATGCAGTCAACAAATATTGCTCTGCTTGATCACTCCATAAATTAAATATTTTATCTTGATATGAAATATTCATAATAAACAAATCAACAGTTAAATTTTGATATCTCAAACACAGTATCTAAAATACCATGGATATGTTGAAGTGATTTGAAAGACCCAACCACTTGTTTGTTAAGTATTTCAGTTTCAATATCTCAAATCCTTGGATATTTGGAAGTTTTTTTCTCAATTATATTAGAGATATTTGGGTTTGACTGTACTCTGATTGTCATTTATTGTGTTTTTTAACAAATATTTGTTATCATTTTTCAGAAAAAGAAACCAGAGGCAAAGAAACCAGTTGATCAAAAGGTCACCAAGTCCACAGAGGTCAAAGCTAAGGAAAATAAGGTATGTCACACTGTAGATAAATATAAATATACTCACCGTCAATAGAAACGCAACACCCAAATTTAAGGGGTGAAAAATTATATACGGGATTTAACTATGTACCAAAAAAGTTAGGAAATCTTTTACTTTGCCAAATCAGTTATTTAACGGTTGAATGATTTTTATTCCATTACCGGAAGTTGGTTTTTTAGCTCCCTGAACAGAAATCAAAAATTAGCATTTTTAATAAAATTATTGACAATATTTTGGGTTTTCAAGGTTTTGTACCTGTTAATTATAAGTCTTGTACCCAAAGTCCGGAAAAAATATCCTTCTTTCTCTTCCGGATGTGATGCCTGTATCTCCTCAAATTAACTGAAAGCATGCATTTTCATTGCTAATGTTGGAAATTTTCAAAATAAAGAAAAAGGAGAGCTACAGATGCAAATATACACTACATAACGACTTTTCGGGCTCATGTGTTTCAAAAGCATGAATGACAGTTCCTTGACCGGAAGTCCAAGGGTTACTACACTACGCCAAGTTAGAGAAAATTCGACCTCAGTATCTGAAAAACAGGCATTTAAAAAAGGACAAGAATATTTATTTCGCTCAGATTAAGACATTGATAAACTTACTGCATGGTAGAATTCGGGCTGCTTATGTTGTACAAGGCTGACTAGCACGTTTTAATTGAATGGTCGGAAGGGGGGATGTTTTAAAAGTTATGTGTTACTTTCTAAGTTCTAAAGATAACATTTTAAGTTTAAATGAAGTATCATTGTTTTGAAAATTTACTTTTTAAATTGATGTGTTCATTCTTAATCTTATCTTTAAACCTTATAAAGTAACACATAACTCTTAAACATCCCCCCTTTCCGACCATTCAATTAAAACGTGCTAGTCAGCCTTGTACAACATAAGCAGCCCGAATTCTACCATGCAGTAAGTTTATCAATGTCTTAATCTGAGCGAAATAAATATTCTTGTCCTTTTTTAAATGCCTGTTTTTCAGATACTGAGGTCGAATTTTCTCTAACTTGGCGCAGTGTAGTAACCCTTGGACTTGAATCACTTCCGGTCAAGGAACTGTCATTCATGCTTTTGAAACACATGAGCCCGAAAAGTCGTTATGTAGTGTATATTTGCATCTGTAGCTCTCCTTTTTCTTTATTTTGAAAATTTCCAACATTAGCAATGAAAGTGCATGCTTTCAGTTAATTTGAGGAGATACAGGCATCACATCCGGAAGAGAAAGAAGGATATTTTTTCCGGACTTTGGGTACAAGACTTATAACTAACAGGTACAAAACCTTGAAAACCCAAAATATTGTCAATAATTTTATTAAAAATGCTAATTTTTGATTTCTGTTCAGGGAGCTAAAAAACCAACTTCCGGTAATGGAATAAAAATCATTCAACCGTTAAATAACTGATTTGGCAAAGTAAAAGATTTCCTAACTTTTTTGGTACATAGTTAAATCCCGTATATAATTTTTCACCCCTTAAATTTGGGTGTTGCGTTTCTATTGACGGTGAGTATATATTAGGGATGTCAAATCGGTCAATATTTGATAATCGGTTACTCGGACGTTTTTCCAATCGAGTACCCCGGGTGCTTGGTAAAATTGTAAATACAAGTCTGTTAATTTTCTTAAACCCAGTTAAGCTCTGTTAAACCCCCATGTTGTTTTTTATTACGTTTTTAGCGCATGATTAGATAGTCGAGTCTACCGAAAATGATTTATTGTACTTACTTTATTTATTTAACATAGAAGACATCAATTCGATACACCAATAATTTCAAATGATTTACAGTTCTTGTTTGGGAAGACGGTTTAATCAATCTGCCACGCACCTTTGTAATGACAACATTAGCGAAGTGGACATTGTTGGAAACGGTTGTCGTATATTGTTATTGCCCCCTGTATATGCTATATTTATTCCACATAGCTGGCTTTAAAATTTTTTTTTCAATCTTCAACATCATGTATTACATGTACCTAATATTTCTTTACATTTTCGGTAGCTGTATATTTATACATGTAAACAGTTTAAAAATGATTTAATGATAACAGCACATACTTAAATGATCATCAATGAAAACAAAACATTGAAGCCATCCAAAAATTAAGGATCACAATAGGTGAGAAAAGCGGCTGCATTTCATTTCCGGAATTTTTGGTAATTATCAACTTTTCATTTCCGACATTTTTTAGTTTTCATTTCCGACATTTTTTTGTTTTCATTTCCGACATTTTTCAAATACATATATAGTACTTATAGTAACAGATTTGATATTAACTTAACTTATGAAAAATTTTAAGGAATAAATCAGTGAAATCCAGTTTTGTAAATCTATCAAAGACTTGGACATGAGTATGCAGCTGTCACTGACATTTTATTTGGTGCACATTAAACGTGTTGAAAAAGTTTTATGCTCATTGAACTCCTTTACCTAGACTTAGTTCTACATATATGCATAAATGTAAAGCTGTTTTTTATTAGGGCTTTTCGCTTTCGGCGAAAAGACCTATTGTTTTCGTCTTTTTTATTATTATTCTTATTATACTTAGCACATTTTTTGCTCAGCGCTTAGGGATTGTCTTTGAAAATACCTATTTTATTTTATAACCATTAAATAGCAAATGTAAATGTCTCCCGTCTTAAACAAGATAAACTTCCGGTTAAGTCACTTCCGGTTTATACTAAAGAAAAACTAAATTTTCTACAATACCCTATATCATTTTTATTTTTAATGTCTACTCTCTCAAATTCAACATATAAATTCTAAAGAACCAATACTATAAAAAAGTGTGCGTACAGGATTTTCGACCACAGATACTTTTTGAGATAATGAGACTTCAAACATTCAAGAAGGGGGGATGGAATTTTAAAAAGTCACAAAAACATTACTAAAATTATTTTGAGCGTAGAAACATTTTGGAACTAATTAGTAGAACAAATGCTATAAGTTTCATATCATTCAGAGCAGAACTTCCGGTTTTATGCGTCTTTGAAATTTGTCTACGGGAGTTTCTATGTTAAATTGAAATCAGGCATCACACGTTTTCTCTTAATATGGTCAAGATATTTTTATGAAACTTTGAGGTTAAAATGCTTTTGATATTGTCCGAACCTGATTAGATTATAAAAATGAAACACAAAAAAATAAGGGATCTCTAGGGGCCAACATTAAAAACAGACTTTTTTCCGTAACTTTTTTATTTCTCAATGGATTTTCAAATGGTTTTCAGATTTGAGTTAAGCATAAAGAGGACAGTCTAAAAAATATGGTCCGTGGGGTCACTTTTTGACCCCTTATAGGAGATTTAGAGACCTGAAATATTGCATTTTTGAGTCTTGTAGAAAATATTTAAACAAGAGTTATCTGCCTTTGCCCACGTGTTTTGAACGTTATATGCTGTCTATGTTTCAATTTTGGTGTGCATCTCAAGAGTACTTCTGGTTTTATGAGTTCCTTTAAATTTTTTATGGAGATTTCTATGTTACATTTGAAATCACGTTTGTTCCATTATCTCAAAAGGTAGGCAAGCAATTCTCGTGATATTTCATATGAATATTGACTCTAGCATTGTCTCCAGGTGGAAAGGTCATGAAAATAAAAATCCCTAAAAATAGAAGGGATTTTAGGGGTCAGTGCAGAAAACGGCTTTTTCTCTGTAACTTTTTAAATTCTCAACCAATCTTCAAACTAATTTTCGTATTACATCAAGCATAAAGAGTACAGTTTGAAAATAATGGGCCGTGGGGTCACTTTTTGACCCCTTATAGGAGTTTTAGAGACCTGAAATATTGCATTTTTGAGTCTTGTAGAAAATATTTAAATAAGAGTTTTCTCCCTTTGCCCACCTGTTTGGAACGTTATATGCTGTCTATGTTTCAATTTTGGTATGCATCTGAAGAGTACTTCGGTTTTATGATTTCCTTAAAATAGCCTATGGAGATTTCTATGTTAAATTTGAAATCACATTTGTTCCATTATCTCAAAAGGTAGGCAAGCATTGCTCGTGAAATTTCATATGAATATTGACTCTAGCATTGTCTCCAGGTGAAAATGTCATGAAAATAAAAATCCCTAAAAATAGAAGGGATTTTAGGGGTCAGTGCAGAAAACGGCTTTTCCTCAGTGACTTTATTAATTCGCATCCAATCTTCAAACTAATTTTCGTATAACATCAAGCATAAAGTGTACAGTTTAAAAATTATGGGCCATGGGTCACTTTTTGATGCCTTATAGGAGTTTTAGTGGATTGAAAAATAGTACATTTTCTTATGTGTTTAATAACCACGAAAGAGGTATGTCTCTTTGAGTGGACACTGATGTACAAAGAGAATTGTTATGTTTCCAATTAAATATTGATCTCAAAAAAACTTTTGCAATATTGTATTATATGATTTTTTTAAATTGTAAAATATTGATTTTTCTTATAAGGTTCTTTATTTAAAGGGGTCGAAAAGCCCTCCGTTTTTGTTGAACGACAAAAATAAGGTCTAGTTATTATTATTATTATACTGAACACTTCTATCGTTCAGGATATGGGGAGTACCTTTAAAACTATTTGTTTTATTTAATAACTACTAAATAGCAAATTTAAATCTCACGTGCGTGAAACAAGATCAACTTCCGGTATAGTCACTTCCGGTTTCTACCAAAGGAAAACTGAAATTTCTAAAGAAGCCAAAAACGTTTTTAATTTTAGTGTCTAGACTCCCAAATTTAAGATATGAATTCTAGAGACCTTATCCAATAAATTAATGCGCGTATATAACTTTTGACCACAGATACTTTTCAAGATATAAGACTTCAAACATTGAAGAAGGGGGGATGAAATTTTTGAAAGTCACAATTACGTTACAAAAATTATTTTGAGCATAAAAATATGTTAGAACTAATTAGTAGAACATATACTGTAAGTTTCATATCAATCAGAACAGAACTTCCGGTTTTATGGGTCTTTAAAGTTTTATTTTAAATTGCAATTAAACGTGCCACATTATCTCTTGAAGTAATTAAGATTTTCTTGTAATATTTTGTATATGGAATGACGCTGATGCTGTTGTGACATCATCAGATTAAAAAATTAAAATTCTGGAAAATAGGGGATTTCTAGGGGCCAACATTGAAAACGGACTTTTGCCTGTAACTTTTTTATTTCTCAATAAATTTTCAAATAGTTTTCAGATTTCACTTGTGGATTAAAAGGGCAGTCTAAAAAATATGGTCCGTGGGGTCACCTTTTGACCCCTTATAGGTGTTGTAGAGACCTGAAATATTGCATTTTTTAGTCTTTTAGAAAATATTTGTTTAAGAGTTATCTCTCTTTGTCCATCTGTTTGTAACGTTATATGGACTCTATGTTTTAATTGTGGTATGCATCTGAAGAGTACTTCCGGTTTTATGAGTCCCTTAAAATTGCCTATGGAGATTTCTATGTTGAATTTTAAAACACGTTTGTTCCATTATCTCAAGAAGTGGGCAAGCATTTCTCGTGAAATTTCATATGAATATTGACTCAAGCATTGTCTCCAGAGGATTAGGCGTTGAAAACAAAAATCCTTAAAATAAAAGGATTTTAGGGGTCAGTACAGAAAACAGCTTTTTCCCTGTACATTTTTTAATTCTCAACCAATCTTCAAACTAATTTTTGAATTGTAACAAGCATAAAGAGTATAATTTAAAAATTATGGGCCGTGGGGTCACTTTTTAAGCCCTTATAGGAGTTTTAGTGGATTGAAAAACAGTACATTTTTGTATGTGTTTAATTACCACGAAAGAGTTATGTCTCTTTGAGTAGACAGTAAAGTACAAAGAGAAATGTCATGTTTCCAATTATGTATTGATCTCAAAAGAGCTTTTGCTAAATTGTATTATATGATTTTTTTACCGTGTAATATTGATTTTCTTTTAAGATTCTTTATTTTAAGGGATCGAAAAGCCCTCCGTTTTTGTTGAACGACAAAAATAAGGTCTAGTTATTATTATTATTATTATTTTGTATCAGTATTTTGGTATAAATACTTTAAGAAAACATTGAATTGCCGCACAGGTAAATTCCGGAAATGAAAGAAATATTATGTCGGAAATGAAAACAAAAAATGTCGGAAATGAAATAAAAAATTGTCGGAAATGCTATGCATATTTCCGGAAATGAAATGCAGCGAGAAAAGCTGTGTACCAGGTAATTGGTCACTAATTACTGTATATATACAGCCACAGGCTATAATGGGTGTTTTACAGGTGTAGATGACAGTACGCTAATTATCGTATGCACATTTAAGTTATTTTTTGATAAGTTTTTGATAAAAATATGTATTTTGAAATAAGAAAATATATACATCCAAGTAACCAAGTACCAGTTTTAGTATTCGATACTCGGACATTCGATCGAGTACACGGTTAACCAGGTACTCATTGACATCCCTAAAATATATACATCAAATCATCTGAGATAAGAATTTTGATGCCTTTTATTTCTGTTCAGTTACAAAACAGACAGATATAGTGGCTACATTACACCTGTAAACTTCATTTGTAATGTGTTCAAACTTATGTTTGCATAGAACATGTGTATTGTAATTATTTCACTGAAAATTTCATCTAACTATGTCTATGTATAAACTATGGTATGGAATGTAACTTTTATGTTGTAGAAGCCTGGAGTGGGACACAATTTATTGGACTCTTCGGCTCCCCAGAAGAGGGGCAAGGAGAGAGAAAATCCTAAAGCCAAGAAACCCAGCTCCCTTAAAAAGGTAAACACAAAGTCAAGAAACCCAGCTCCCTTAAAAAGGTAAACACAAAGTCAAGAAACCCAGCTCCCTTAAAAAGGTAAACATAAAGCAAAAAAACCCAGCTCCCTTAAAGAGGTATACACAAAGTCAAGAAACCCAGCTCCCTTAAAAAGGTAAACATAAAGCCAAGAAACCCAACTCCCTTAAAGAGGTATACATAAAGCCAAGAAACCCAGCTCCCTTAAAGAGGTATACACAAAGTCAAGAAACCCAGCTCCCTTAAAGAGGTAAACATAAAGCCAAGAAACCCAGCTCCCTTAAAGAGGTATACACAAAGCCAAGAAAACCGCTCCCTTAAAGAGGTATACACAGAGCCAAGAAACCCAGCTCCCTAAAAAGGTAAACATAAAGCCTAGAAACCCAGCTCCCTAAAAAAGGTTCATCCCGCTTCAGACAAATTTGTAGATTGCTGATTGGATAAAGGCTGATCACATGACGCCCTGAAATTTTCCGTATTACATCTCCGTCGAGGCGTAATATGAATATTGGGCACGCGATTCCGTTCAAAGCATTGTTATTGTAAATAAAAATAGCGGCAAAGAAACTGTTTACGTAGGTAGTTTAGTTAAATTTCTTGTTACCGTAACGATATTTTATGTTGATTTTTATTGGATTAAAACTAATATTTTCATAATATGCACAAACATTTTTTTTATATTGAAAAAAGGTCTTCAGCGGGATAAATTCGTAACACAGTCAGTTAATGACCTAATACGGATTCATACAGGGTGTGAAATGGAAATCCATATTGGGCGAGGCGATTCCGTATTAGGTCACTAACTGACTGTGTAACTAATAATACACAAAGCAAAAAAACCCAGCTCCCTTAAAAAGGTAAACACAAAGCCAAGAAACCCAGCTCCCTTAAAAAGGTATACACAAAGCCAAGAAACCCACCTCCCTTAAAGAGGTATACACAGAGCCAAGAAACCCAGCTCCCTTAAAAAGGTATACACAAAGCCAAGAAAACCGCTCCCTTAAAGAGGTAAACACAAAGCCAAGAAACCCAGCTCCCTTAAAGAGGTATACACAAAGCCAAGAAAACCGCTCCCCTAAAGAGGTATACACAAAGCCAAGAAACCCAGCTCCCTTAAAGAGGTATACACAAAGCCAAGAAAACCGCTCCCTTAACAGTGCTCCAAGTCACACTTGCTCTCAGGTCGCAGAATGGCGACCTTAAAATTTTTTTGGTCGCCATTTCAGAATTTCTGGTCGCCATAATCAAATATTTCACTCGCCAAAAAAAAAAATACATTTTGTGAATAAAACTTGATAATTTAAATAAGGATATGTATTATGTCTTTATTATATCATAGATTACTTATTACTGTGACTATAAAAATTTGCTAGGTTGAATGAAATATTTTTATTGAATACAGGTACCCATGGTTGTACAGAAGAACACAAGTAATCTGATTACAGAAATAAAATTTCATCAAATGAAAATACAAGATTGACAGCTGTTGAGACAGGGCTTTGCCTGCTGTTTGTCATGTTTACTTACTACTACATACCTAACCCATTACACGGTCATTATAAATGCTGCCAAAACACTCTTTATTAGCATGATAATACAATCATGATTCATTGTGATATGCAAGCAATTGATCAAATGCTTCAATAACAAGGTCAAATCTTAAAAAGTGTACGAAGTTTGGATGCCATTCTATATTATTTGTCCACGTCTCTGGTTCAGGTTCTATCAAACTTTGTACAGCATGCCATGCTGTCATAACATTACGTGATCTAAGTCCATGCAACGCTTTGTAAAGTGTATTTAAGTATATGTCTTCAAACTTTTTCTTGATAGAGAATCTTTACAAATGAAATCTCGATCCCGATCTTAAAAATTGGACGTTTCCAGCCCAAATTTTCTCAGTCGCGAAAATGCGAGTGTGTTTTCATTTCTAGTCGCAAAATCAATTTTTTGGTCACAAATGTGACCATTTTAGTCGCAACTTGGAGCACTGCTTAAAGAGGTTTACACGAAGCCAAGAAAACCGCTCCCTTAAAGAGGTATACACAGAGCCAAGAAACCCAGCTCCCTAAAAAGGTAAACATAAAGCCAAGAAACCCAGCTCCCTTAAAGAGGTATACACAAAGCCAAGAAAACCCCTCCCTTAAAGAGGTATACACAGAGCCAAGAAAACCGCTCCCTTAAAGAGGTATACACAGAGCCAAGAAACCCAGCTCCCTTAAAGAGGTATACACAAAGCCAAGAAAACCACTCCCTTAAAGAGGTATACACAAAGCCAAGAAAACCGCTCCCTTAAAGAGGTATACACAGAGCCAAGAAACCCAGCACCCTTAAAGAGGTATACACAAAGCCAAGAAACCCAGCTCCCTTAAAGAGGTATACACAAAGCCAAGAAAACTGCTCCCTTAAAGAGGTATACACAGAGCCAAGAAACCCAGCTCCCTTAAAGAGGTTTACACAAAGCCAAGAAAACCGCTCCCTTAAAGAGGTATACACAAAGCCAAGAAAACCGCTCCCTTAAAGAGGTATACACAGAGCCAAGAAACCCAGCTCCCTTAAAGAGGTATACACAAAGCCAAGAAAACAGCTCACTTCAAGAGGTCTACACAAAGCTAAGAAACCCACTCCCTTAAAGAGTTATACACAAAGCCAAGAAACCCAGCTCCCTTAAAAAGTTAAACATAAAGCCAAGAAAACCACTCCCTTAAAGAGGTATACACAGAGCCAAGAAACCCTGCTCCCTTAAAAAGGTATACATAAAGCCAAGAAACCCAGCACCCTTAAAAAGGTATACACAAAGCCAAGAAAACCGCTCCCTTAAAGAGGTATACACAAAGCCAAGAAACCCAGCTCCCTTAAAAAGGTATACAGTGGACCTTCACATATCCGGACGCCAGATATCCGGATGCTTCAATATCCGGACGATTTTTCATCGGCACAAAATTTTAAAATGTTATTCTGTCTTGTTTAACTGGTGATTCAGATATCCGGATGCTTCACATATCCGGACAAATTGACCGGGAACCAAAGCGTCCGGATAAATGAGGGTCCACTGTACATAAAGCCAAGAAACCCAGCTCCCTTAAAAAGGTATACACAGAGCCAAGAAACCCAGCTCCCTTAAAAAGGTATACACAGAGCCAAGAAACCCAGCTCCCTTAAAAAGGTATACATAAAGCCAAGAAACCCACCTCCCTTAAAAAAGGTATACATAAAGCCAAGAAACCCAACTCCCTAAAAGAGGTATACACAAAGCCAAGTATTCTCACCTTTTTCTGATTCAAAATCTCAGAAAATTTAAATAAGTTTTTGTTGAATTATGCTTTGTTGTTAAAGTTTTGTACACAGATCTGCTGAACAGATTTTTTGAAACATTGGAGGAAAAAAAACCGGAATTTCTCTTCTTTTCACATTCCTGCCAATGACATTTTTTGTTGCCCCCCAAAATAAATAAAAATCGAGATCGATGTACCCAATTTCCAAACACAGCATTCACCAAAACACTTTTTACTGCATCAGAAATATAACTAGAGTTACTGTGAGCACTGAGACCACTAAATAACCCCCCTCCCCCCTTGCCATATCATTATAATGGCAAAATGCATGTTTTGCTCCAATCTTATTAAAATTAGATAGATGTTTAATCCGCTCGTATACTTGCTACACTAACATCTAACAACATCCCATAGAGGGTCACATCAGAGGTCAAATTCGGAACAACTCTAGACTTATTTGCTTCAACAATATACGATGATTTTGCAGGCGACGATTTGATTGGTTTATAGAGTTTGAAATCTGACGTGACCCTCTAATGTTGTTAGATGTTAGTGTAGCGAGTACCTAACATCTAATTTTAATTTGATTGGTTTTGCTCATACACGCAAACAACTCTGATGGGCAAAGGGAAGTAACTCTAAAATAAAAATAAGACAAAAATATGAATATAATGGCAGTGTCCATGTCTTGCTATGGGAAACCAAATATGTTTTGGATCAAAAAGTAAAATAGGAGGTGCACAATGGCAATGTGTAATAAAGATTCTGTGAAAGTTTCAAATTTCATTCAGTGGTATGAGAGGAGTTTAAGAGATGGGTACCCCAAAGTGTAACAGACGGACCTACGTACAGACAAATGGAGGGTATAGAAACCCTCCCGCTTTTCAAGTGGGGGTATTACAATTTATAAATGCCTTCTTAACATTGATCATTGGAAAAAAACCCACCAAAGGTTAAACAACATGGAGGGCTCGGACAACAACATTTATTTTAATGCTCAGTTCAACCATATAAGCAAGCCTTTACAATCTTTTACAGCCGTGATTAAATCAAAACATGGGCAATCTATTGGGGACATGTAAAGAAACATAACAAAAGTCATGCTGTTTGAAGATAAAAATACAAACTTCAAAGAAATGAGAAAGTTCTTGTAATTTTTTATTTCCCCTCCCCCAAATTGATTTTAAAATATTTAATCCTTGAACCAATTAAAAAAAATGGCCTTAAGGTTTCAGTTTTGATTACATTTATGTAGACAACTAGGTCACATGTATCAATACCCTGAACAACTGTTATCATTGAAAAATATCTTGACAGTTTAGAAGACAAAATTTAGTTTTTCAGAACTGAAATACTGCATTCAGTAACATTATGTAAGATACTGCAAATACATTCCATGGCTAAGAGACATTGAATTGCTCATTGACACTTAGTGTTAAAAAAAAATATTAGGAATTCTGCAATCTTACCAATTTTTTAAAGGTAAAGAGAAAAAAAAAATCAAACAAATGCATTTTATATCTAAAATTATATATAACATTTTTAGCTCACCTGAGCCGAAGGCTCAAGTGAGTCGAGCTTTTCTGATCACATTTTGTCCATAATCCGTCCGTCTGTCTAGCTGTCCGTCCGTCCGTCTGTAAACCTTTCACATTTTCAACTTCTTCTCAAGAACCACTGGGCCAATTTTAACCAAACTTGGTACAAAGCATCCTTGGGGGATGGGGAGTTTAAATTGTTAAAATAAAGGGCCAGGTCCCCTTCCAAGGGGAGATAATCAAGAAAAGACAAAAATAGGGTGGGATCATTAAAAAATCTTCTCAAGAACCACTGGGCCAGGAAAGCTGAAACTTATGTGGAAGCATCCTGGGGTAGTGTAAATTTTAAATTGTTAAAATCATGACCCCCGGGGGTAGGGCGGGCCACAATAGGAAATCCAAGTTTTACATAGAAATATATAGGAAAACTCTTTTAAAAATCTTCTTCTCAAGAACCATTGGGCCAGAAAAGCTGAAATTAATATGGAAGTATCTTGGGGTAGTGAAGATTCTAAGTAGTAAAAATCATGATCCCCCGGGGTAGGGAGGGGCCACAATAGGAAATCCAAGTTTTACATAGAAATATATAGAAAAAGTCTTTAAAAATTTTCTTCTCAAGAACCAGTGGGCCAGGAAAGCTGAAATTGATGTGGAAGTATCTTGGGGAAGTGTAGATTTTAAATTGTAAAAATCATGACCCCCGGGGGTAGGGCGGGGCCACAATAGGAAATCCAAGTTTTACATAGAAATACATAGGAATAATCTTTAAAAATCTTCTTCTTAAGAACCAGTGGGCGAGGATAGCTGAAACATATGTGAAATCATCCTGGGGTAGTGTAGATTTTAAATTGTTAAAATCATGACCCGCAGGGTAGGGCGGGGCTTCAATAGGAAATCCGATTTTTATATAGAAATATGTAGGAAAAATCTTCTTCTCAAGAACCAGTGGGCCAGGAAAGCTGAAAATTAGGTGGAAGCATCTGGGGTAAATTATTAAAATCAAGATGGGGGGGGGTAAGGGGCCACAATAGATATAAGAGGATGGGAAATCTGGTAAAGAACTGCATTACAAAAGTTACTCAGATGAGCGATGTGGCCCATGGGCCTCTTGTTGAAGAAGTTTTCCCATTATATCACAAATATAATATTTTTATCCATATGCCCTGAAAAACTGCTTAATCACGTCGGATATAGTTATATTTCACCGGAAACAATTATATTGCCCTCCCGAAAACAGTTATGTACCATCACGTGCAATCATTCTGCATATTTAATATTTGGGTTTGAAATTCACAGAGGCAGTTGCTAAGGAAACGTAAACAGTTCTGCGAAAATTAAAAAGTCGGGACAACGTCTGCGATTTGTTAATTTGAATTCAGAATTCAGGAGAAAAAATCCTTAAATATAACAAAGTTATCAACACAAGTGTCAGCATACTTAAACCAATCTGCCATGAAACAGGACGTGATATTTCAGAATTTTATCTCAAACATGTGGATGATAGAGGCCATTGGATAAACCTTTGCTTTATCCATGGGTAGATGCTTTATCAATAGCACTTCTGGTTTTGACACTATCCCTTGCTTCGAGATTTTATTTTATTGAAACTTTTATTTGTAAAAATCCTTGCCCTTATGAAATGAATGATAAAGAGCAGCAATGTCATTAAAAGCAAGGAAACGACTCGTACATGTCAAAGAAGTGTCTTATTTTATGAAGGCTACTTAAATATGGATGTTAACACCCCCCCCCCCCCCCCATTCCTTTAAATTGTTCTTGGAGAAAGTAAAGTATCTTCAACAATGCTTTCTTATATTTTATTACGTATGCTTACCTATAGTATTAATGTAGGTGTAACTTACCATGGATCAACAATAAGCTTTGCCTAACACGTTTTGTACTGCCATCGTCCAAAGAGTTAATTTTCACGATCCCATGGTCCTTACTACACATGTACTTTCAGCCAGAAGTTCATTTGATTGAAAGCTCCAGCAATTGTCACATAATGTTTTCAAAGACGGAGATAGAAAAAAATTCTAAATTTTGAACACGATCTACTTTCTTTCGAGGCATGTCAACATCAACGGTGCTACGTCATCAAAGTTATACGTCATCAATTTAAATTAGCAATCATTCATGTAGTTTTGCAGGGGAAGTCTCAAAATTTTGTTTAAACGAAAGTCGTATGAGATAAATAGAACATCTATAATTGTGTGATTTGATACTGTACACAGGGAAATATTCGCCCCCGTTTTATTTTTGCCCCTTTCGCCCTAGCCTCTATTTGGCGAATTTAAGAAGGGGCGAATACAAAGAATACAGTATAATTTCTTAAACAAAATTGTGACTGGGCGAATTTAAAATGGGGCGAAATTGTTTGCAAGTGTGAAAGAGCGAAAATAAAGCGGGGCGAAAATAACCATGTATACAGTATTGGCTTTATCCAACTCCTTGAAATGGTGTATATATTCGCTCGGCAAGCCTCGCGAATATATACACCATTTCAAGGAGTTGGATAAAGCCAATATCAAATCACACAATATAGATATTATCCTCTATATACTCAACGTAATGTGTACGTAGTGTTCAATAAATATGCTCGATGATCGATTTGGGTTTAATGTTTAAAGATGTAATATAACATGGCTTATTTCTTGGGCAGCAATACCAGAATATTTGCCCCTCGTTGACAGGAAAGCAGTGTTTAGCAGTTCAGTTCAGGAAATATAATTATGTTTATAGTGAAAGAACAATTATTGCTGCTGAGAATAATTTACTTATTTCATAAGTTCTTAAAATATTTGAAGTCAAATGCGGTGGTATCGCCTGTTTTAGTTTTCATAACTCCAAAGGAATTTGGGTTAAAAAGGTAAGTGTGGTTTTAGGCTAATTATAATACCGGTATTCAAAACCTTGTTCAAATAGAAAGAAGATTTATTGTACATCTTGTGATTGAAAAATATCCATATTGTTTATCATTTTATGTTTTTCATCGTTATTAACGTAGAAATATATAATTCCATAACAAATTGCACCATGACAGAAATATGTAGACAAAATATCACCTCGCTCTATGATTCGGTTGCGCTATGACCTCTGACCCCCAAATAATGTTCACACTGAATTGAGCATATTTTCTCTTCAATAGGTTCATCTAAGAAAGATATCTGCTAATGTAAATATAGAAATATGACATTACCATTTCCCTGCAAGCACTTTATAGCAGGGTACAAGTTTCTCTAAAGTTTGGCGTAAATAATATGTTGACATTATATTTTAATAAGAAAATAACTTTTCTTATTTTATGAGATTTTAACAAGTATAAAATAGGGGGAAATTGGCTTTGGGTTGAAGATTAAAATACTTTTTAAAGTGTCTGAAAATGCATGATTGCGGGGAAGCAGTATATGTGTGATTTTGCATTAAGAATAGGAAATGGTAAATGCGTGAACAGTTTGTCAGCGCAACTCCTCATAAACCACTGCACAGAATTTAATCAAACTTTGCAGATATTAAGGACACAATGTGTAGATGTGCATATTACCAGGAAATTCCGATTCCTTTATTTTTTACGGGAATTTCGGCAATTTTCAACTTAGATTTTTGGCCATACCTTGAATATAGAGATGAACAGATTGTCAGTGCAACTCCTCACAAACCGCTACACAGAATTCAATCAAACTTTGCAGATATTTAGGACACAATGTGTAGAGGTGCATTTTACCAGGAAATTCCAATGCCTTTATTTTTTCCAGGAATTCTGGCACTTTCATTAGATTTTTGGCCATACCTTGAATATAGAGAACAGTTTGTCAGCGTAACTCCTCTTAAACAACTGCACAGAATATTGTGAAACTTTGCAGACATTTAATATGTAGATGTGCATCAGGAAATTCCGATTCCTCTATTTTTTTTTCGAGATTTTCGGCTTTTTGAGTATTGGGGGGAGTGTGGGGTATGTGAGCTTGCTCACTTTTTCTTTCATTAATTTCTGATTGATTTCATTATACTAGGTAATCTTAAAAGAGAGAGAGGAGAAGAAGAAAATGAGGCTTCTAGATGATACAGAGTCGGCTAATAATGGGTAAGCAAGTCAGCTAATACTGAAGTACATATGTATGCAGTTTTGCTATCCTGAATACAAAGTAAGCATGGGCTTTTTCCTGAAAAAAATTAAATATGTATAAAATATATGGTGGAGTAATTCATATGGAATATTATAAATAAGCCACATCTCAAGAACACTCTGTTGATGAGCGTGTCTTTATATGTCTTGTTTAACTGTTTGTTTTTGTTGTCTTTAGTGTTTCACTGGGCATTGGAGTTGTATCAGGGAATGAGAGTGACATGTCACAAGATGGTATGAAATTTATATTTCCCAATATTCACCAGACATTTTAAAGTGCTAAAATTATCAATAAATGTCTATAAAAGAGCTTTGTACTATGAAACGCTGCATCAGTGAACTATATGTAATTACAGCATTTAGCTCCAAAGGATCAGTGGTGGATTACACAGGCACGGGGACCCCTGCTAGTAATGACCTGTCCCCCATCAGCCAAACCTCCCCTATCAGTATGAGCCCCCTGTCCCCCGGGGTCAGCCCACAAAGCTCCGAGGTAAACAGCCCCATAGCAGGGACCATTGGTAAAGAGGTCCGCATGAAGATCCACAGCAGGAGGTTCAGGGAGTAAGTGTCAAGTCATAGTCTTATATTGCACTGATTACAGAATTAGTTACAGATCAGGGATATACATCTAGTAGTACTCTCTAAGAGGCTGACATTCATCCCCAATAGGCTCAGTTTCCCTCTATTTGTTCTTTAAAAGTTCCTTACTTAAAATAATGATTGATTTATTAGTGTATAATTCATGTAGTCTAAAGTCAACTGAAAACAGCCACCAATGTAGCATTAAACTGTCAGCTTTTCAAGATGTATCCAATCATCTTTATGATAATGGATAGGAAAAAAGAAATGTAATGATATTTCAATTGAAAGCTATTTTTAGAGCAGTAGTTTTTAACAAGATCTGGGGACTACTATATCCTTGAAAAAAGTGATGCAACATCTGGCAGAATGACATTCATTTTGATGTGATGAATACTGGGATAAAGTACTGTAGTCAAAAATCTCATGCCAATGAAAACTTGTATACTGATAAAAACAATCAGGTTCATTGATTTAATAGCTATTATTCACAGAGCTAGACTTAGTTTTTATGATTGTAATTGGGTAGTTGGGTGAGATTAATAACCCCAATATCACAAAAAACCCTACATATTTTGTAATGCCTGCAAAGCAGAGGGACACTTAAAAATCACATTAAATCACATGTACTTTGGGTATGGTAGGTTTCCTATCTCTCTGTTACCTGTAGCTATTATACCTACTATTTTCCATCATTGCCTTTGTGACTGACAGTGTTAGTTAACCTGCCTGTGTATCTGTATTACAGGTACTGTAACCAGGTCCTCAATAAGGACATTGACAGCTGCTGTACCCATCTCTTACAGGATCTGGTCCGCTTCCAGGACAGAATGTACCACAAGGACCCGGTCAAGGTACGCATACTGATACGGTAAATATAGTAACTGTACATCTGCAGATACTGATTGAAGTACCTAGGGGGTATACTAAGTAGAGGTAAGAGTCAGTTGTACACAGTGGCGGAGCAAAGAATTTCGTAACGGGAGGGCACGGTAGATGGCAGGGGGTCGGGGGGCTGCACTGAAGCCCCCAGTGGGTCTAGGGCAAGGCCCTGGTGGAGGTCTGGGGTTAAATCCCCTGGAAGCTGACAAATTTTTACAAATAAGAGATGTACCTTGATTTTAGGATAATGGACATATTAATTTTATATACAAAATATTCAAATGGGAGGGCGCATGCCCAGCACGCTGGCCCTGGATTCGCCTTTGGTTGTACATGTAATCTATACAACAGCTTGTATACAAAGAAATCACGGGGTTTTAAAGATATTTTTTTGTATGAAATTTCTCATGTACAGAGATTCTGAGTTATAAGAAATGAAAATGAAGCATAAGTGGACTTAGCTGTAAATGTAAAGTCATCTCAGATTTTAGAGCATTTCTTTGCAGGCCAAAACCAAGAGAAGAATTGTGTTAGGTCTGAGGGAAGTTACCAAGCACCTGAAACTGAACAAAATAAAGCTAGTCATCATTTCCCCAAATCTGGAGAAAATTCAATCTAAAGGTTCTGTATTGTTATTAGTCGACATACAGTGGTACATATTAAGAGCTATTCCCTTTATTAGTATTTAATGAGTTGAAATTTTACATAGGAGCTATGGCACGAATAGTCTCAGAATTTCTCCAAACTATGAAAAAAGTCTTTGATGCTGTGTGGCAACGCACTTTGAAAAAATTACGCACTTTGAAAAATTTTTTCAAAGTGCGTTAAAATTGGGACAAAATCAACGCACTTTGAAAATTTTTTTCAAAGTGCGTTAAGAGTCTACATCAATATATTTTACCATGGAGACACTTAACGCACTTTGAAAAAAAAAAGTTAAATCATATTTTAGTAATGGAAAGATTTTATTTGTTATTTATCTTTCAAAAAACTTATGAATTGATTAACTCCCGTCGAAAAAAAGAAGAAGACAGGTATAAGATCCCTCAGTCCAAATCTACATAGGTGTCAGTAACAAACGGGGGAGGGGAGCAATAAATCCAAAAAGGGTAAGCTGCATTTTCAACACTTATACGATGTATATATATTTTTTCCAGAATAAGTGGGGGGCTAAGCCCCTCCTCCCCTGGCCCATTGCCCGGTCTCGATGTCTATGCTATACTCAAAACATTTATATAATTATGTATTTACCTAACTGGTATGACGTTGGAAACTTTCAATATTAAATGAGTTAATTAAAACAGGTGAAAACTAGAAATATTGAAGTACAGTAAAACGTATGAGAGAGAAAGAATTTTCATTGTTTTGAACAATCAAATTGCCCCCTTTCTATTATGATAAATGCTAAGTTGCTTTAAGCTGTCCACTGTTAGTGCCCCCTTTACATCTTTACATATACTTATCAAAGACTAGAATTTATGGAACGCCATCACTGCCTTATAGCATAAAACTATGCATTCATTATGTCAATCTATCATTACGTGATGTGAACATATCTTTACGTTATGTCAGTTTTTCATGGGGTGATGTAAAAATATCTTTACATCATGTCAATGCTGCATTACATGAAGTAAACACATTCTTCCATTATGTCCGCACTTTACAACTTGAAGTCCAAAGTTCATTATGTGAAGTGAAAATATGTTTACATTGTGTTAAAACTTTATTACGTGCTGAAGTGGATGTTTCTTTATATTATTTCATTTCTTTAATATGTGAGGTCAAAATTGCATTACGTCAAGTTAATTTCGTTTTACTTGTGTTCTATGATTAAATTTATCATTACGTTAAGTCAAAGTCCATTCCCTTTTGTGAGTGTATATTTCTATTATACTTAAGCATTATTACGTGATGTTAATGTATCTTTATTTTACATCGAGGTCATCACAATGTGAGGTGAAAACATCTTACCTTTATGTCAGTGCTTTATTACGTGATGTAAAAAGGTTTATAACATAATGTGTACATATATTATGGAGACAGTCCCGGCATTCCATATTATACCAACACTTTATTACATTATGTCAAAACTCCATTCCGTGATGTGGATATATAATTACGTTATGTCAACTCTTTCTTATGTGATTTAAAACTATCTTTACATTGTGTTAATTCTTTATCATGTTGATTGCAAATGTTCATTACATGCTGTAAAATACATTTACATTATGTCAAAGTTGATAACCGTGTTTTCACGACTGGGGAAAGGGGGGGGGGGGGTTCCTGATTACTTACATGTAGGACGAATTACAGACACGTTATATGAGGGGGGGGGGTCTGGCTTCCTCTTTTTTTTCCGACATAAATTTATCATAGAAAATGTTCATTGAAATTCTGCCCCACTTTTTGCTGAAGTATATGGGTAATGTAGTATATTTGGAAATTTATTTAGGACTGATCGAAGTTTGACCCCCCCCCCCCCCCCTTTCACCCGACAAAGGATTTTCGAGTTTGGACATTTTTTTTTTTTTTGCTTTTTCTTGTACGTGATTTTTTTTCTGGCTGACAAACCTCCCCCAACTTTCAAAAACGAAGCAACGTCACTGGAATAAGTCAATTTTCAACCATTCCAGGACTAGAATTCTGAAATCTACCAGTCCCTCACTTAAATGAACTGACCATGCCTCAGTAAGCATAGGCACATATCAGTGGCGATCTAGGGTTCTTGAAAAGAGTAGCTATAAGGGGGACGGTATGGTGTCTAAGTTGGGGACCAGGGGGTGAAAGCCTGGAGGCTCTCAGGATTAAGTTTTTCTTTATATAAAACGTTTCAACTTATTTGAGTTATACTTTATGTGAAACTAATGCAATGTCCTACAAAGTTAAACCAATTGATTAATTTCATGCACATTTTGGTCATTAAAGATGGGAGGGCGAGATTCCCCTCTCTCCCCACCCACCCACCCACCAGTGCACGTATGAAATACGATGTGTTTACACTTTTTTAAAGGAGGGTTAAAGACTGATAAAATGCTTAGGACAGTGTTTTGTAGTTAGATCAGAAGTTTCAGACTTTTCAAAATAATTCAAAATAAAAAGGAAAATATTGCTGCATGACACATACTATTTGATTTGCTATGGAACGCCATCACTGCCTTATAGCATAAAACTATGCATTCATTATATCAATCTATCATTACGTGATGTGAACATATCTTTACGTTATGTCAATTTTTTATGGGGTGATGTAAAAACATCTTTACATCATGTCAATGCTGCATTACATGAAGTAAACACATTCTTCCATAATGTCCGCACTTTATAACTTGAAGTCCAAAGTTCATTATGTGAAGTGAAAATATGTTTACATTGTGTTAAAACTTTATTACGTGAAATGAATGTTTCCTTATATTATTTCATTTCTTTAATATGTGAGGTCAAAATTGCATTACGACAAGTAAATTTCGTTTTACATGTGTTCTATGATTAAATTTATCATTACGTTAAGTAAAAGTACATTCCCTTTTGTGAGTGTATATTTCTATTATAATTAAGCATTATTACGTGATGTTAATGTATCTTTATTTTACGCCGAGGTCATCACAATGTGAGGTGAATACATCTTACCTTTATGTCAGTGCTTTATTACGTGATGTAAAAAGGTTTATAACATAATGTGAATATACATTATGGAGACAGTCCCGGCGTTCCATGTTATACCAACACTTTATTACATTATGTCAAAACTCCATTCCGTGATGTGGATATATAATTCCGTTATGTTAACTCTTTCTTATGTGATTTAAAACTATCTTAACATTGTGTTTATTCTTTATCTTTTTGATTACAAATGTTCATTACGTGCTGTAAAATACATTTACATTATGTCAAAGTTGATAACCGTGTTTTCACGACTGGGAGGTGGGGGGGGGGGGGTCTGAATTATATGAGGGGGGGGGGGGGGGTCTGGCTTCCTCTTTTTTCCCGACATAACTTTATCATAGAAAATGTTCATTGAAATTCCGCCCCACTTTTTGCTGAAGTATATGGGCAATGTAGTATATTTGGAAATTTTTTTAGGACTGATCGAAGTTGGACCCCCCCCCCCCCCCCCCCTCTTTCACCCGAAAAAAGGATTTTCGAGTTTGGACATTTTTTTTTTTGCTTTTTCTTGTACGTTATTTTTTCTGTACGTTATTTTGTATAATTATTTTTATCTTGTACGTTATTTTTTTCTGGCTGACAACCCTCCCCCAACTTTCGAAAACGATGCAACGTCACTGGAATGAGTCATTTTTCAACCATTCCAGGACTAGAATTCTGTTACAAAAATCTACCAGTCCCTCACTTAAATCAATTGACCATGCCTCAGTAAACATAGGCACATATCAGTGGCGATCTTGGGTTCTTGAAAAGAGTAGCTATAGTGGGACGGTATGGTGTCTAAGTTGGGGACCAGGGGGCGAAAGCCTGGAGGCTCTCAGGCTTAAGTTTTTTTTATATATATATAAAACGTTTCAACTTATTTCAGTTAAACTTTATGTGAAACTAATGCAATGTCCTACAAAGTTAAACCAAGTGATTAATTTCATGCATATTTTGGTCACTAAAGATGGGAGGGCGGGATCCCCCCTCTCCCCACCCACCAACTAGTGCACGTATGCAATACGATGTGTTTACACTTTAAAAAAAAAAAAAAAAAAGAGGGTTAAAGACTGATAAAAAGCTTAAGACAGTGTTTTGTAGTTAGATCAGAAGTTTCGGACTTTTCAAAATAATTCAAAATAAAAAGGAAAATATTGCTGCCTGACACATACTATTTGATTTGCGATAATTATGAGATTTAACGGCCATTGAATTTCGACGTTTAAAAAAAACAATCGTCAATAAAGATTCCACGGGAACATGATCCTATTCATAAATTTTAACCTGATATTTAATTAAGAATTAATTAAGTCTTGTGTATAATTTAATATTTGATATGTTTAATTTAAATTATTTGCATGTTTAACATATGTGCATGTAATATTGAAAACACAAAACGAACTTTTAGGCATAACCTAAACCTTGAAATATTATAAGATATACTGACAAGATGATAACCATTTTAGACACAATGTAAAGATACTATGGCATAACATAATAATGATTTGTCAAAAGTAAGGGAAAATTGATATCATGTAATAGATTCCTGTCGTCATGTAGCATACTGATGACACAATATAGTAAAGAATTGGCCACATGTGATAATTTTTTCACATCATGTAATGAAATTCTGACATCGTGTTATAGCGACTTGATATTGAATTAAAGATAAATTCACATCATGTAATGAACTACTTAGACCGAATAGTAGAGAGTGCACATAATGTAATAAAGAGTTGACATTATATAAAAACATCTTTACACCACGTAAAATTGGTTTAACTTAATGTCATAAAGAGCTGATATAATGCAATGGAAGATTGGCGCAATGTAATTGAAGTGCGAGTTAATGCCATAAAGACTTAACATAATGTAATGGAAAGTTGACATAACGCAACAGTGGTGTGTGTAAATGTCATAAAGAGCTGATATAATGCAATGGAAGATTGGCGCAATGTAATTGAAGTGCGAGTTAATGCCATAAAGACTTAACATAATGTAATGGAAAGTTGACATAACGCAACAGTGGTGTGTGTAAATGTCATAAAGAGCTGATATAATGCAATGGAAGATTGGCGCAATGTAATTGAAGTGCGAGTTAATGCCATAAAGACTTAACATAATGTAATGGAAAGTTGACATAACGCAACAGTGGTGTGTGTAAATGTCATAAAGAGTTGACATAATATATTTGGAAGGTTGACACAATGCAGTAGTAGTGTGCGTTAATGTCATAAAGAGTTGATATAATGTAATGGAAGGTTGACACAACGCAATAGTAGTGTGGGTTAATGTCATAAAGAGTTGACATAATATAATAGAAGGTTGACACAACGCAATAGTAGTGTGAGTTAATGTCATAAAGAGTTGACATAATGTAATGGAAGGTTGACACAATGTAATAGTAGTGTGAGTTAATGTCATATAGAGTTGACATTATGTAATGGAAGGTTGACGCAATGTAATTGTTGTGTTCTGTTATAAGGCAGTGACGGCGTTCCATAAGAATTTAAAGAAAAAAAATTAATGGTCTTAAACAATCGTCACTGTTTTTTTCAAGACCCTTCTCCCTTTTATTTTATCAAAACCTCAAATATTTAAAACGTCAACTTGTCAGGTCCTGAAGTGACTTCATCATAAAAAAGTCATCCATCCAGGATCTGTTATTTATCATACCGATTATTTGTAAGAATATTGATCAATCTACATTTTTTTTCAAAGTGCGTCAATATGGTCGATATCAACGCACTTTGAAAAAAATTAATTTTTTCAAAGTGCGTTATAGCTTGGTCCCAAATTTAACGCACTTTGAAAAAAATTTTCAAAGTGCGTAATTTTTCAAAGTGCGTTGTAACAATGCTGCTCCTATATAAAAGTTGAGGTCATTATAAAGTCACTATAGAGAATGGCTCTTAATTACTATGTCGTTTTTATTTTTAACTCAACATGGTGGCTCCACTGATTAGCTGATTAAAAGTCTGGATAAATGCATGACTATATAAAAATTTCATAAACTCTGATTCTGAAATGAAAAGTAAACTTAATGTTCACGAAAATAAACTGAACCATTATAGAATACTTTATAGAGGGGTTTCTTGGCGGATGTAAAATTTGGTGTTTTGTCTGTTCAAATTCTGTTATAATTTTGGCCTAATTAATTTTAGTGGAAACAGGGTTTTAACTCTGTAGATGACCAAGAAATAGAGTACTAATTATTTTAGCAATCAAAATTTTAGTGGGCTACTATGAAAATGCTAAAAGGCAAACTTAGCACTCTGCTAAAATAACCTGCTATAGGGTAAGGTAATTGGTTTCAAAATGCAAACTCACCAGTCTTCAAATTTTTAAAAAATAAATTATATAATGTGTTGACTTGAATATTTTATCTCTCAGAAATAAGTAGTATATTTGTTTTTTAACAGGTGGACTGGACGATGCCTTAAACAACATTTTAAACTTGTGTAATGATCAGAATGTTCCATTTGTGTTTGCCCTGGGGCGGCGTGCTCTTGGTCGAGCCTGTGCTAAACTGGTTCCCGTCAGTGTTGTTGGAATCTTTAATTACAGTGGAACTGAGGCAAGTGTATAATACACCCTAGTCACTAGGGGTGGGACGATATACCGATACACCGATACATATCGATATTTTCCTCCAAGGTACGGTTTACGATACAAGCATTCAAATATCGGTACGAAACGATACACGAAAGACCTATTCAAAAATTTAAAATGAAAGTACTTGTCTCCTTGGAAAATGGCTGCTTGTACGAAGCGAAGAAATGATGTTGATATTGAAAACACACGATAGAACTAACTAAGTCGTTGATTAGGGATAAACGTTTTCACTTTTAAGCAGCCTCAGAAGATTGATCGGAAGATTGGACAAGAAAAGTTCAGTATATAATGCGTGCTATACACAGAAAATATCGTTTCCAGAACATTTGATATTAATAATTGTTAGTCCATCTTGTACTTTTTTTTGTAATCTCAACTTGGCTACAGACTTTCTGCAATGAATTAATAAAAATGTAAATTTTAATGTGATCGATGTTTTTTAAATGAATTTTTAGTCAGAGTTCTCTGATAAACTACACAACTATTTGTAAACAACTTCTGAATAGTAATTTGGTAATAATAGTATGTACATGTATTATTTTTTTTGGAAAGGTTTAGTCAATGAAATTGATGAACTTCAAGTATTAATTTCAAAGCAAATATGATTTGATATAGAATAATTTGTTGATTTAATGTCAATGTCTTTTGAATAGTTTTATAATTTTTCATAATATCGAAATACATATCGTATCGTGCCAATATATCGAGATACCTATCGTATCGCAAGATGTGTGTATCGTTCCACCCCTACTAGTCACATGATTGGTCTTCTGTTTTAGCCACCAGAAAGGTGCCGTGTAAATCTTACACTTCATTGTGAAATGGTACATACAGTAAAAACCCTTATCACCAAGTGCCAGGAAATGGGTGATTTTGCTTCGTTATGAACATAATTTGTTATATGCATTAGCTTTACAGTATGTTTGAAACCCAGGAGGATTGAAAGTTACTTTGCTATAAGCATCAATTCATTATAAGCATGTTTCCTATAAGTGTGGTCTACTGTATTACAAATAGTGGTTGATGCTTGTAATCATGTACAGAATATTGTTTTTCAAAGGAGAATTTCCATAACCTGATGGAGCTGTCGGAGCAGGCCAGACAGTCATACAAGGAGATGGTGAATGTGATTGAGCGCGAGATCAGGGACTACCCCACCCTGGGGGCGGCTGCGGCTGTCCCCCACATCTACGCTCACATGGGACACTCCCGGACCCCCTCCGGAGCCAGTGTGCTCAGCTTCACCAGCAGTCTGCTGTCTGAGCCTATATCTGAGAATTATCCCCACTCTGAGCCAGAAACAGACTCGGCAGGATATGAGCTCCCTAGAACCAAGAACAATCCTCCGGCCCCGATCAGTCGTGAGTCCATACAAGCAGCGTATGAGTCACAGATGAGACTTATTTACCCCCAGCTGGATGTTGACGAGGGTAATGAAGCAGACACAGAGGAAGGGGTCACTAAAGGTCATCACCATGACGAAGGTTCATCAGACAGTGATCCATCATCAGAGGAGGATACAATGAAAGCCTTGCCTCATATAGACTCCATTCACAGCAGTACATACGACCTAAGCACTGAGATCCTGTCTCAGAACTCAGGACGAACAGTCGATAACTGTGACGCTATTTCCACTCATTCATCTCGAACACTTGGTGATGGTAGCTCCACTCTTCTGGCTGACCCTGGTGAAAGATCAAGACATGGGACACCCAAAAGTACAGAGAGTCCAAGTAACACTCTACAGCGAGGGAAAGTGATCGACTCGGAGAGAATCCAGAACTGGGTGGATCAAACCAAGTCCCGCTTAGAGGACCTCCGACATCTGCAGGAAAATTCAGAGACAAGCAGCGAGGAGGATAGCAGTGAGGAGGATACTGTAGATGAACTCAATCTGTCATCGGACAGAAGTCAGTGTGATAAGGCGCTGTGTGGGACAGAACCTAAGGCTGATCAGACACCATTTGGGATAGAACCTAAGGCTGATCAGACACCATGTGGGATAGACTCAGCGGAAGACAAGACACAGTGTGAGGCAGAACCTAAGAGTGAAAAGACACCATGTGTATCAGACCCAAAGTGTGAAACTACAAAATGTGAATCAGACCCCAAGAGTGAAATTAGAAAATGTGAATCAGACCTCAAGAGTGAAATCACAAAATGTGAATCAGGTCCCAAGAGTGAAAGTAAAAAATGTGAATCAGACCTCAGTAGTGAAATCAAAACATGTGAATCAGACCCAAAGATTGAAATCACAAAATGTGAATCAGACCCCAAGAGTGAAATCACAAAATGTGAATCAGACCCCAAGAGTGAAATCATAACATGTGAATCAGACCCTAAGAGTGATATGAATCCCTGTAAAACAGACCCTGGGGGGAATGAGGTGGATGTTTCTGATGTTATGTGCCATGATAGCGATAAGAAGGTGCTGAGTACTTCAGCAGACACTGAAAACAAAGAGTGTAAACCAGAGACAGACAACATACAGACTACAGGTTCACTGTCCTGACATTGGGCAGTGGTCATTTTAACAACTCTTATCTAATCAACTCTTATCACAGCTAATTGAAATGCAATATACTTTTTAACTAAAGAAAATATTTTTGAAATAAGTACAGACTCTAAGTCTACGAAAATCAGGAGTATTTTTACCATCTTTGACCTTTCTGTATATTAAAGGGGCAAAAGCAGACTTGCATGTTATTTGGTTTGCAATTTTGAATTAATTTTGATTTATTTGAAAATTAGCTTTAGTTCAATACTTAATGACGACAGTGTTCTTTGTAACCTTACAGAAAACACCTAAGTTTGTAAACACTGACTCAAAATGAACTCATCTAATCACAGATTTAACTAAGGGTGATCTTTTTTGATACAAGTCTACAAAAACCTTGCATGATCTTACTGTATATTATTGGGCATTGCATTGTTATTTTTAGCTCTTCTGAGCCAAAGGCTCAAAGAGCTAATGCTATGGCCATTTGTGCGGTGTGCGATGTGCGTAAACTTTTTAGAATATTGGCCATAACTCAAGAACCCCTTGGCCAATCAGTACCAAATTTGTCACGGGGTATCCTTGGCCCAAAGGCTACTACTTATACTAAAATAAGGGTTGGGACCCTTAAACAAGGGGAGATAATCAGGAAAACAAAAACAAAAGTACTGGTTGCTAAAAAATCTTCTTCTCCATAACCACCAGGCAGATTTTCACCAAACTTACATACAAGGATCAGGATATGTCGAAGATTAAAATTTGCACGGGGAATTACCATGGGGCAAAGG
>NW_026932671.1:0-51997 GCF_032062105.1 Saccostrea cuccullata
ATCCACAAGCCTATGAGGAGAAAAGTCCTGCCAAGAGGGTACTACGGAAACGACCATCCTATAATCCCTACTCCAAGTCTGCATTTGTGTGGTCTTCCTCTGATGACGATTTTGAAAAGGTTAAAGTCATATATGGCGTATTTTTCAAACGTCCAGTGTAACTAAAATGAAAGATCTTTAAATTTGTTTTGGTACTTTACATAAAGATAGGACTATCCTCAAAATTACACAGCTCAAATCAATCACGTTTTATAGATATCAGAGATTTGAAACAATAAGGAATTCATTTTTGACTCTGCATTTAAATTTCAGGTACAGTTCAAAATAAAAGTCACTTTAACCATATAAATATCAGAATTGGCGAAATAACAAATCATGTAAATGTAAACTTAATATTGTGTCTTTATTTCTAATTAGCCAAGCCACATATAGCTTAAAGTTCCTGTGATCTTTGCAAACTAATAGAGTTGTAATGTTTTCTAACCTTTGTAAGGTTTATATGTGATGAACTCTGTTTTTTCTTTATCAAATCATGATATTCCTGTTAACCTGTAAATTTCTTGTCCTTACTTTTAAATTTGTTGTCAAGGGTCTTTGTTGTCTGTGGAAGGGTCATGTCTTGTGCAGAATTTTATGATAAACAGCCATTAAGATTTTCATGCTCACTCAGTTCTGTTGGTGTTGGTATATAAAACGTGTTGGAAAAACATGTGTCCCTTCCATTGCTAATAATCTTCAAATTATGGTGGCTTGAAACACATGTTGCAATAGATATGGAGATGTTTTTAATGCAATCTGAAAAGAATGAGCACGGAATAAATCACAGCTCCAATTATAATAGATAGTTTTTGATAGCCCTGAATTTAGCAAGAGTTACTTCCCATTGGCTAAAATATTAAAGGTCGATCAACTCAGTACCTATTCAAATTAAAAGAGGGGGATGTAGAAATATTCGGAGGAAGATCTTAATTAAATATATATTTATAATATATTTATTTTAGGAGGAAGTCTTCCAAATAAGGGATCTATATACTAATATATAGTTAGTATATAGGTCCCTGTCCAAATATATACATCAGGAAAATAATCATCCCTCAAGAATGGCACGTCTAAAAAGTTAACGTTTGGTTGAACAATGAAGGAATACAAGCATTTGGACCTCTCAATATGGCAACCAAAGGGAAATAACTCTTTCTAAAGTCATCTACCCATTACTGGCATTTAATGATTTAGAAGATTTTTACAATAAGTTGCCTGCAAAAGTGTAGTAGGCCTACTACTTGGGCTACTGCAGTTATTGAATAACTGCAGTAGCCCGAGTAGTAAGCCTACTACACTTTTGCAGGCAAAAATGATATATTTTGCTCAAATATGACGTAAAACCGATTAATTAAAAAAACGTCTTTTCATTATCTATCAGCCGAAACTGCGCGAAATGGAAAGGTTATTAATTAAGCCTGCAGAAGTTACCGTTAAATTTTATCCAAAAAACTGCATAAAGTATGACAATTTTCAATGAACACTTACTGTTGAAACAGAATAAGTGTAATGCCAGCAATGGTTCATATTCTGAAATGAATTTCATGTGAAAGCATACCCTGCTGTCTGCTGAGATTCCTCAATGATCATGGTGTGATCAGGATCGGTTGGCTGCTCAAAATGTCAACGTCAAGATAATAAGCGCGAAGTTATGGATTATTTCATTGGCTGAGCTGTATTTCCAGGACCAATGAAATCCCGCAAACATAAGATGCGTCTAATATGCGCAGAAATGACAAAAACACGCTTACATGTACTAAATTTCCGGTTTAGGTAAATGGCGAAAAATTATAATATTCATAACGTCAAATAACGTCAAATTAATCACGTCAAATGTTATTTGCACCGCGGTGCAATAACGGTATTATGCCGCTATATAATCTCATCAATCTTTGTCATGTGAAAATGCCGATGTTCTATCAAAATATATGCGGAGTGAAAAAATTCGTTGTGCATTTGAAACTGTAATTCATCTGTAATATATGAGACATTTTGGCACACATGCAACAACTTGGGTGAAAACTTTTATTTATGACATAAAGAACTATATGCGGTATATTGCATATATTTGCCCCCACAAAAGTCAAATTTTGAAAACTTCCTGAAATGTGCTGAATTCAATAAATTGTATGAGAAATATAAATTAACAGAAAATATTATAGTGTCAAAGCAGTGTATTCACAATTTTTGTTTTTATGACGTCACAAACTAGTCCGATTTTATATCCTTTTTCAGAAAGAGGACAAAATGGACAAAATTTCAACAATTTTAGCTTTAAAATTTATAGAGCGCAAGTTTGTTCAGGAACAATATTGACATATTTCATTGATTTATCATTCTACACATTATATCAAAATATTGATCCTGAACACACATGCGCTCGGTAACTTTTACTCAAAATATCGACTAAATATGTACATTTTTCTGTAAAATTAATAAAAAACTGAAAGCTACGTCATGTTTGTGACGTCATTACGTACATATGCCGTCATTACTAATGAAATTATTCAGTGCTTTGAAGTCAGCATATACTCCGCTGTTTAAGAACTTAATTAAATATATCTCCATCAACGTTTGATTTGGGGGGCAAATACTGGCTATTGCCAAATAAAGTTCTTTATAAATGTTTTATCAATAAAGAATTATTTTATCAAGGTATGCGCAAAGACAAAATAAGCCTTAATTATCGTTATGAACATTCGTACGATCATAATGACTTGGATAATGTCCAAATATATGCTATGATTTCTGCTGACTATGTTGCACACCGTGAGGACGGACAGCATAATAACATAATAAATGCAAAGTGTAGAAAAAATATTACAGCTCCAGCATATGGTTCTAGACCACATGTCAAGTGACATATTGCCATACCAAACCCTCCCCCCAGATACCATGTTGAATGAATTAGAAACAACCGCTCTATCTAGATGCATCGCAACCGGGGGGGGGGGGCTTGGTTAGATCCAGTCCCATTTTTTTTCAAAAGATAGACATTATGTACATTGTAAGCATTGAAAATTGGGGCTTACCTATTTTTGGTTTAGTCCCCACTTTCAATTTGTTTCCAACCCCTATGCTATCTATGAAATTACATGTATATTCTAGAGAACAGATATCGCCTTCATCGCTAACAGCCAGGTAAAATTATCCGTTAAATCAGTTAATGATAAAACTTTTGGAACATATACAATGAATTAATTCAATGACCAATTCACGAAACATCAGTTGTTCTTAATTTTTTATCATACAGATTTTTTTTTACAAATGATAGCTGCGATTTAATTAATTTCTTTTTATTATATACACAGCAGTATCTTTTTGGCGTATATATTACATATATTATATTATTGTCTTTAAATAAACAGGTACTAACGTTATCTGCATTATTATATGTCACACATCAATAATTTTTTGTCATACATGTAATATGAGTGATATTGTGGAAATCCGAACACCCCACTCCCTCGGCATTACCCCTAGACATCTCTCTCTCTCTCAGCTTTTCATTTTATGTCGAGGCTCTACCTCCCTTAAGAATCTACACTGCTATAAACAGGCTTGCTAATCTTGGTTGGCCTTTTTCCCTTAGATTTGAGGTTGAACAAGTTACATTTTCATTAAGAGAGGAGTAACTCAAAATAAAAAGACATAGCAAGTAGCCTCCCTTTAAGTAACCTCCCTTTAACATTTTTTCATGTGGCATGAAGGCGATACTTGAAATTTACTTCCTGCAATCATAAAGAGCTGTCACAATCTCAGTACATGTAGTAAGTTACGAGGGGTAATCAAAAAGTTCGTGGACTAGCGTCATAAAATTAAAACCACTTTAGGTACATCAATGAATTATAAAATATCTGGTTAACTTCATATTTTCTATCTAAAGAATATACATGTACCATAAATCATTAATATTATTTTTTAATAAATTATTAATGTTTTTGTAAGTAATGGTATGTCCAGGCGGCGCAACCGCGAACACAACGTTTTTGCGACTTACGTGTGTCTGAGAGAAACTATTTTTATATGATCATTTGACATCCAAAAATCCCGTTAAGTCAGGTATGTGTCGGGACACAATTGTTCAATAAAATATGAAATTTTTACTTCATTCTGGAAGTGCTATGAAATTAAATCGTAAATTTTACACGGAATGTCCAACTAAATGAGGTCTTAAAAATGACGTAAAAAGGGGGAGGGGTTTCCGTTTCCAACATTCTATAAAGTTTTGCCCCTGACAAAACTGGTATAGACCTAAACTATGTTGAAACTGGCTACAGAAAAATAATATGCATCAAGAGTACTTGTCTTTTAATGTCAACATAGATTCAGAGAGAAAAGGGATACACAAATAATATCAATTTGCAGTCAAGGTGTGAAAAATCAATCACGTCAAAAAATGACGTTGATCATGTGTTGTAGATATTAAACTCCGAAAAGCAAAATATGCCGGTGGCACAATCAAGCGCGGATCTCTCCAAATGTATTAATCCATTTGGAGTATTATATTCATTGAGGCCACTGTTCATGACATTGTAAATTCATATAAACAAAGCAGGTTTATTAAGTCCTTCCTCAGCTCCAGAGAATCTCATCCAAAATTTTTATGAGGTAGAACAAGCGAACATTGAAAAAACAATGACGTTATCGGGCGTCATGAAAATAAACAGCGACAGCGCCGGGTGATCATATGATGTCGTTTTCAGATTATAATAATTTGGCAAATAATGAAGGTATCAGGCTGAAACTTTCAACATTTCTTTATTTTGTGTTGTTTTATGTTCCATATAAATTTTGAAAGCACAGACTACATAGTACTAATTTTATAGCCTCAGTCCACGAACTTTTTGATAACCCCTCGTATTCGTTTGTATCAGTCTAATAAAGGTCATCACAAAAATTAAACACGATCTAAAATCAATATATTTTCTCAAGTTGTTTATTTCTGAATCAATATTTGAATTTTCTAGGTTCAATACTTCGCTACATATGTTTATGTTTAAAATCTCGGATCCTAAAATAGTTTAAATAATAAATATTTTAAAATTAATCGGTCTTCTTGAAATGCCAACAGCAGTTTTGAATCTCATGTTGGTTTTGGAAAGGGGCCTACATGGCTTTTAACTCAGCCAAACGTAAATCATTTTGATCTTTTTAATGAGATTTGTGATACCAGTCGACTTCACGACATACACAATTTGTGTTTTGTAAGGGGGTAAAACAATAATTTTCAATTAAAAAATACATCCTGGTAGTTGATTCTGATGAATTGTTTATGTTGAAAATATATTCTAAGCTTTATATTCCGACTACTTCGCTCAGGAGAAGATAAAGTTTGTCGGGTGATCTCTCTTTGATTACATAGTGACCATGGAGACGGGATAGGGAAATAAAACATGCGTACTTTGTTTGTAAAATAAATAAGATTAGGGGGAAATAGTACACATTTTTTTCAAAACATTCAGCATAATCAATGATAAGTTAAACCTAGATCGCTGCGCGTGACTAAGAAGTCTTGGGTTAAGAATGAGGCGCGACATGAAAACAAGTCGACATTATTGCATCTTCATGCAGTCATGCTTATATAGAGACTATACTACGAGCGGGAGATTTTCGTACCTTTTTTTGCAACACAACACAAAAAAATTTATAATAAATGGAACATCTACATTTAAAAACGTATTAAAATTTGCGAAATCTATATAGAATCTTGTTTCTTTTCAATGAATGTGAGTAGGCCTAAACCCTGATGTAACGAAGAAATTTGAATCATACGAAAAGTATAAATTTCAATGTGGCCACACCTTTTAAACAAAATAAAATAACGTTCTATTTGTTCATTTTTTAATTTCCTTTTTAATAGTATGAATTTAATTTTGTTCAAAAGGTGTGGCCACAGCAAAAATTTGAACCAAAGACGAAAAAAATGCTTTATTTTGATGAAAAGTGGCAAAGTGCAAATGTTTCGACGTTTTCTGCACAAAAATGACGTCATCAAATGAAAATTTTGGCGTAAACTATTCAAGTATGATACCTAAGGATAATATTTCCGTAAATAAGTTTCTTCTTCCCCTCACTTTATTTTTCCTAAAATCATTGGGCCGATTTAGCACATTCGTGGATTTATCTCTTTCTTTTTTGACTCCGATAAACAAGTTACAACACAAATGCTAGGATACATGCAAAAAGAATATGCTACAATTTGATCAACATCTTACAGGACTTATTCCATAATTTATGAACGATATACTTAATTATTCATACTAAAACGAAGTCGGGATATCCTTTTCCACAAAATGTAGGACTTGAAAGAATAAAACTGTGATTTCTGTCCGATAAGATTCCCAAGCAATTTGTGTGAAGCTGGAAGATACTCAATAACATCTTTACATATTTCACAGATATGATAAATAGAATAAAAACAGTAACGCATATATTTTCGTTGTTTCTGTGAACAGCTTTTAAGAATATGAAATAAAAAAGAAATACCCGTACGAAACAGTCCGGGCGGCTTGGACACGGCTCAGGCACGGATTCCGTCTCCAGAAACACGTGCTTTAGCATCCCGTGCTCCTATGTAAAGTATGTATGGAAAGCCGTGCCTAAAAGTGGTCGAGGCACGGACACCGCACGGGATATTGGCCGAATTAATTAAATGAGATCACACATGGGCGACTTCGATTCATACCCGAGTATTAACTCTTGGTTGACGTCACATGACCAGATGTTTACACAAACATGTGGTTTTCAAGCGAACTCATATAAGTTTGAAGGGTAGCGAAAATAAAATAAATTTCCTCTATGGGTTTTAAAAGGCGGTCGAATAGGTCCATTTTGACATCATCTGTTGAGTTATTTTTTTCTGTAGCTTTTGCTGCAGTTGAAATGTTTTTCTTTTTCAGCTCTGAACTTTTTTGGTTTCGAATTTGAATTTATATTTCTGCTGTTATCGGGCAGTAAGCCTGAAAAATCTAATCAAATAAACATTAAATCATATAAATTATAAAGCGTTTATGTATTAAGTGCGTTTCGAAGTTTGCTTTTAAGGATAAGCGATGCTTAACATAATATTTAGTAAAAAATAATTCCTATGTTCGGGTTTTTCTTCGACGCCGCCATATCGAAACTCTAGTAATCCTACTGCATGGCTGGGTTAGCTTGGGTAGAGTTCATAAGGTCATATGACGTATTTTGAGTAGTAACTATGGTCGTTCGATTGAAACTCAAGTAACTCGAGTACGTACTCGGGTACGAATCGAAGTCGCCCACGGTTTTACAAAACCCGTGTCAGAAAGCCGTGCTAGTTTCCATATATGGACTCCTGGATTCTGTAAACCTGTGTCTGAAACCCGTGTCTTTTCCATATATGGAGACACGGTTTTTTGGAAACCCGTGTCAAAAAAGTCGTGCCGTATACCATATAAGGAGTCACGGGACCTGTGCATTTGTTTAAATCTAGGTCATGGCCTTTAGAGAATTTCCTGATGTTACTGTGGACGCCAAAATCGAGACTGAAACCAAACTAATTTCACGTTGCTTTACATTAATGCTTAGTTTTAGAATTTCAGAAGTTAAAAATCTTATACATGTTATATGAATGTGTCCATTGACTATCTGTATAAGATTTACTTTTTCAGTTACAATCCATGCTAGTTTTTAATTAAGATTTTATTGATAATGTACAATATTCAATTGTAATTTAATCTAGTAGGTAAGTTTGCACAATCTGAGAGAGAATTTAGTTTAAATAAAACTTTCACTAGCTAGCAAAGTGATGTCACATAAAATATATACTAAAAAGGATTAGTGAAAGTCAACTAAAGTCATTCAAATAAACCTAAACTATTTCATCATGTTCATTGTCAACATTGCTTTACAGGAAGATCATGAAAATTGAAAAATTGACTTATCATGCTTATTTATTCTAGATTGTAAACACTTACTGAATTTAGTTCAAAAGTGAAGAAATTATCCCAGAAATTATTCCAATTGATATCTATTAGTTTAAGATCATTGGAACTAAAGCAAAAAGACACATTCTTAGACAATGACCATGAATCCCTCCAATGTGATATTCAAATAAAGAAAGTTATGATTGAGCATGCTTAGTATAAAGCCGTGAGATATAAATAAATAGTTTGAAGCAAAACCCGCCTGAGTTAAAAACCGTCTCCCTGGGACACGGATTCCGTGCCTCCACACGGGTTTCTGTGAGTGAGGATTCCCCACTTTCAGACACGGAAGCCGTGTCCGTGTCTTGGACATGCAGAATCCGTGAGGCTTTTGAAAAACCCGTGCAGATTCCATGTCCTAGCCGTGCCAAAGCCGTGCCTATTCCGTCTTGAACTTTTGTGCGGGTTAACGTACTTACAGATTTGTTTGGGAAATCACTAGTAAATGTCCATGGCGGTGCAATATTATGACGGAACTGGTTTACTAAAAATACACTTAAATATATACCTGTAAAGATCTTGTCTGTTATCATTGAAATTCGTTGGTTGGGCCAATGAATCTATTTTTCGAAACTTGAACCCTCTTTGTAGGCTGTATTGATTTATTTATCAGATTTTTTTTGAAAGAGGCGATGGGACGAATACTGATACATGTTTGTGTACAAGTGAAATGAAACAAATAAAAATAAGCACAGGCCAAGATATTATAATGATTTAACGGTTATTTTCTCAATGTCAATTGTTGATGTGGTGACTCAATCATGGGATCAAATGATTTGTAAAAAATAATTATGATAATCTTAGCTTTAATTTAACAATATAAATAGTTATTCTGTGAAAATAAGTTACATTCATCATCATAAAGGAAAAGTTGATTCTTGCACTTTACTGTATTTTAAATGGTAATGTTCCTTATGTCTATATATACAATTTATCATTGAGTCAAATGCTGATTGACGTTTTTTATGCTAATTGTTAATCCATTATTTTTACACTGAATTGACGACAGATGTTCCCGTTATTTCCTGATCATGACAAGGAGCACTCGGTGGGTGTGACCAGTTAGAAGGATGTGCTCACTCCTCCATGGCACCTGATCCCACCTCTGATGTTTTAGAGGTCTGTGTTTGTTCTTTTTCTGATTTGTATTGTTTTATGGAATTTGATATTGAATACGTTTGATATCTCCATATCCTTCTTTCATAACAAAAATTGGACTAATTAGGTTACACACAAGTGTTTCAAAGAAGGATTAAGTTGCGGGTGTGACCGATCAGCAAGGGATGCTCACTCCTCCATGGCACCTGATCCAACCTGCGATGTTTTAAATGTCAGTTTTTGCTATGCTTCTATTATTTTGTATTGTTTTATGGACTTTTGATCTTGGATACTGTTCGTTATCTCCATATGTTTCAGTCAACAAGGGAACAAAGAAAACAAATTCATTTAAATTCTTTATTGTCAATAAAGCACAATGCATATACATAAATTTGAATGTGTAGTTATCCATATACTACACAATTTTTAACTCTAGGAATCTTGCTTCTAATATTTAATCAGCATCTGATATAAAAACAAATATAAACACTCCCAGGATTGTTTTGTAGATACAAACTGATATGGATTAAGCAAAAAAGATTGCATTGAATACTTTTTTTCTAAATTCTAAATTCATAGGAAAATCAAGTAAAAATTGTTTTTCATTTTAAACAATAGCTTTATAAAGAAAAAAAAAACTATTTTCTCTATGAATGACAGGATTACAATATCTTCCTGTTTCTACATAAAACACGTTACACATTGAGATTCGAACCCACCACTACACCACTCGGGCGACTTTAATAATTATAAAATGCACACCTTATATAAAAATGTTTGAAATCACTTCTTTTTTTACTTATTCCTTCCTAAGTAAAATACAATAATAATTGATAACTATTTCATTTGCATGCAACATCTACAGATGCATTTCTTTTCGTCTTTGCCCCCTTCGGGAATCAGAAGCGGTGCTCTCTAGAAATTTTGATACACTTTTGAATTGATACACTTTAGCAATATCTAATGCTGTTAGTTGATTTTTGTCTTTGACATTCAATAAATGAGGAAAAGTGTTTACAAGGTATTTACACATATCTAATTTTCCATTCATACAACACAGATGTAGGACAGTTTTCCCATCATTTCTAGGAATTTCAACTTTAAGACCTTTTCCCAACATAGATTTGAATAATTCAATATTTCCAACCCAGGATGCCTCATATAACGCATTTTCGCCATCGTTGTCCTTGATATGAAGTAATTGAGGAAAAGTATTCACTAAGTACTTACACATATCTAATTTCTCATTCATGCAACACAAGTGGAGCACCGATTTCCCGTCGCCTCTCGTTGTTATAATGTTAAAACCTTTTCTCAACAGAAAATTAAATAAATCAATGTTTCCACCCCATGCAGCCGCATGTAAGACATTCGCACCATCAGAATCCTTAATGTTTATCAAATCAGGATAACTTTCTGTTAAATGCTTACACATAGCTAGTTTTCCATTCATGCAACAGATGTGGAGGACTGTTTCCCCGTCATTACTTGTGGTGTTTATATCCAAATCTTTTCCCAACAAAAAGTTTAACAAATCAATGTTATTGCCCCTAGATGCTGCAAGTAAAACACTCACTCCGTAACTGTCTTTGACATATAGTAAATGAGGATAGGTTTTGACTAAGTACTTGCACATCTCTAGTTTTCCGCTCATACAACATTGATGAAGCACAGTTTTCTCATCATTTGAGCTTACATTGATGTCAAAACCTTTTTCCATCAGGAATTTGAACAAATCAATATTTCCACCCCAAGCAGCAGCATGTAAGACGTTATTTCCTTTTCTATCCTTGATGTATAACATACGAGAATTATTTTCTGTTAAATACTTGCACATCTCTAGTTCTCCATTCATACAACAAAGGTGCAGGACAGTTTTCCCATCATTCTTTCTTGTGTTGATATCAAATCCTTTTTCCAACAGAAACTTAAACACGTTAAGGCTACCGCAGCGGGCTGCATCATGTAAGGCATTTATTCCGTCATTGTCTTCGATATAAAGTAAAGGAGGGAAAGTGTTTACTAAGTACTTACATATCTGTAGATTTCCAATCATAGAACAAAAGTGGAGTACAGTTTTTCCGTCGAATCTTTTGGTTGTGATATCAAAACCTTTTTCAAACAGAAATTTGAATAAATCAACGTTACCACCACATGCAGCTGCATGTAAGACATCCATGCCACCTGTATCTTTTATGTATAATAAATGAGAATAATTTTCTGTTAAATGCTTACACATATCTAGTTTCCCATTCATACAACAAATGTGAAGAACTGTTCTCCCATCATTGCTTGTGGTTTTGATATCCAAATCTTTTCCCAACAAAAAGTTTAACAATTCAATGTTACCACACCATGCTGCAGCATGTAAAGCATTCTCTCCATAATTGTCTTTGACGTCTATTAAATGAGGATAAGTATTGACCAAGTACTCACACATGTCTATTTTTCCGTTCACACAACATTGATGAAGCACAGTTTTCCCATCATTTGAGCTTACATTGATGTCAAAACCTTTTTCCATCAGGAATTTGAACAAATCAATATTTCCACCCCAAGCAGCAGCATGTAAGACGTTATTTCCAATTCTATCCTTGATGCATAACAGATGAGAATTATTTTCTGTTAAATGCTTGCACATCTCTAGTTCTCCATTCATACAACAAAGATGAAGTACAGTTTTCCCATCATTTGAGCTTACATTGATGTCAAAACCTTTTTCCACCAGGAATTTGAACAAATCAATATTTCCACCCCAAGCAGCAGCATGCAAGACGTTATTTCCAATTCTATCCTTGATGTATAACAGATGAGAATATTGTTCATTTAGATACCTGATCATATCTAGTTTTCCATACATACAACATATATGAAGCACAGTTTTCCCATCATTCTTTCTGGTGTTGATATCAAATCCTCTTCCCAAGAGGAATTTGAGTAAATCAATGTTTCCTGATTCAGCTGCCCAGTGTAAAGGAGACCTACCTTCGTTGTCATTATAATCCAGAGAAAGTAAATTTGGAAACGTGTCACAAATATACCTGACCATGTTCAGTTTGCCGTTTTGACACGCGTAGTGGAGCACAGTGGAACCTCTACTAGACCTACTGTAAGGGTCACAGCCATTCTTAATCATATTTTTAAAGGTTGTTTCGTCGCCAGCAAATGCAACTAAATGTAGAGCGTTCCCATCTTGATCATTTTGCAATTCAAGTTTGTTTATTTCTCCTTTGTGTTGGTCTGTATCTCTGGCCAGTGAATCTGTTCAAAAAGGAGGTACTAATATAATTATGGGGTTTTTTTTTCGGAAAAAGAACAAAAAAAGAAATCTTTAAATTGACTAGATTTAAACCATTTTTTTCAACATCAAGTAAAAAGATTTGTTTACAATAGATAACTATAAGTCAAGCATTTTGCCCGTACACACTGAATTTACGCATACAATACAGAACATAAAAACTATAAGGAAGACATGTCTTCACACTACCTTCACATTTAGCATTTTCAAACATTTGTATTGGCTTTCAAGTCAATATGGCTTCCCGTTTGCGCACAAATAAAAAAATACGATTGCATTAAAACTTTTTTGTCTACCTGTAATAGTAATACACAGTTTATTGATACAGTGATGTTAATATGTTATTTATTCGTACCTATAGAATTAAGTTTGACGATCCATTTCTTTTCCTGAACAGGGTCCATTGTTTGTGTCTTGATAGAGTCTACAGACATCAGATGTTTTGGACTGCCAAGATGACCGTCGATATCTTCCACAATTATGCGAATATTGTTGAATTCTACTTGGAAATTTGCATCGGATATGCCTTTATTGACAACATGTCCGTAATATCTGTTTCTGACGAGTCTTATACGCTCTATATTTGCCGATACACTTCTGTCTGTAGGTTCAGGATCATTACCCCAACCTTGACTGTGTGCAGGTAGGTTAGTCACATTACGTAGGAGAGTATAGAGCAAATATATATCTAAATCTGAATAATCTCCACTGTAGGTATTTGATGATGGCGGAAAAATCAAATCAGTTTGTGATTTATTGAGCGTATTTCTCGTATCTGACCTCAACCAGCTTTTAACTCTCCTGGACAGGTCGGCAATTGGCACTTCCTTTTGGAGCACGTCTCTCATGACGTCAGCACAGGGGCCCAGTATCAGGCGGGAGATCCGTGCTAAGTTTTTTGTTTCTGGTGTAGACGCGTACTTTGAACAAGACATGATCTTGGTTTACATTTATTCTATACCATTTCATTGATTTTCATCTAAAATAAGAAATATTGAACAATAAAATCTAATTTTTATTATTTATAATAACAGCAATTGAACTTTAAACATTTCATTCTTTCTAATTTTTTTTAAAAATGATTACATTTTTCTCAAAAGTTGCATTTATTTCTCATTTTTTTAATATTTTTAACGCAACGTGTAAATTTCGTGTTATATATTGTCGATTCATCCATAACACGATCGATTGCACTAACAATTGTCAAAATTCAAGTAAGTGTAAAGAAGCTTGATTGACAGTCACATTATCAATTTTAATCCATTTTTTTCAAAAAATATTTTAGGTCATTTGAGTCATTCAAGTAACCTATTGCAGTTTTTGTCCGTCGTTATTCTTCATCTTTTAATATTCGAATATTTTCAGCTTCTTCTATAAAGCAGCTGAACTAATTTTAAACAATTGTTTTATATCATCCACAAGTGAAGTGAAACAAACATTTTGATTGCTGTGGTTCTAGCTCCCTGCTCCCGTGGCCTAAAAATCAGGATTAAATAATACTACCAAAATTAATGCAATTTTTCCAAATCTACGTGATCTACCTGAAAAGTGCTTTTGGAAGATTTCAGAATCTCAGTGAAGCTCTTTGATGAAAACAATAACACCATACAATTATCTTGCATTTTGCAATCGACGAATGTTTGGTCCTCATTGTTCAGTTCGATCAAAATATGAATGGTAGTGCCGTAAAGGACCCACAAGAATATTTAAAATCCGGTATTCCAAAGATCATTTTACCTATAAAAAACTGCCAAGGTATATGGTTCTCAATCGCTTAATGTAGATCACCTTGTAAGTTAGATATGTAGTGTACTTTTAAAACACCTAGAGAAATCGCATAAACAGGCAGTTACGGGGTATCTGGGTGCAAATTAGACGTAATGAAAACAGATCTTATTTGATTTGCAAATGAAGCATTGACAGAACTTCAAATTTCTTCCAAAGACTCAATGTTCTGTCACATAAGTGTCTCAGCACTTATCTTGATATATACAAGCCTAAACATACAAATTAAAAACATAAATGAAATAAAAAAATCCATTTAAGTTAACACGAAAGCGAATTTTGTTTTCCAATGCATTGATTAGGGCATGCATACTATGACAAACGAGATATGTTATAAATTGATCAATACTAAACAGACATATTTCATTGTCCATGAACGCCATACATATTTGAACTCAAAATAACTTAGAGATATTCTATTCCACAAAAGAAGGACTTGAAACAAATAGACTATGATTCCTCTCTGATGAGATTCCCAAGCAATTTTTGTGAAGCTGCTAGTTATTCTAAATTACGTTTATAACATTTTTACAGATATGATAAATAGAAAAAAAGTAAATAAACATACAAACTTGTTGTTTCTTTGAAAAGTCTTTAAGAATACAAAATAAAAAATACGTACTTACAGTTTTCAATTTCTTTGGGAAATCACTAGTAAATGTCTATGGCGGTGCAGTGTGATGTCGGAACTGGTTTATTAAAAATACATTTAAATACCTGTAAAGGTTTTTTTTTGTGTTAGCATTTAAACTCATTGGTCGGAACAATAAATTTACTTTCGCGAACTAGAACCCTGTGTGAAAACTGTTTTGATCTATTCTTTGTTTTTTAGTTTTTCTTGAAAGTGGCGATGGGACAAATACTGATACATGTTTGAGTACAAGTGAAATGAACCAAATAAAGATAAGCACCAGTCAAGATGTTTAAATGATATAATGGTTATTTTCTCAATGTCTATTGATGATGTGGCTACTCAATAATGAAATCAAATGATTTGTAAAAAAAAATCCAAGCTTTAATTTGACAATATGAATAATTCTGTGAACATTAGTACCACTCATTCATCATAAAGAAAAGGATTACTCTTGTACTTTACTGTATTTTAAATGCTACTGTTCTTTATGTCTACAAATACAATTTATCACTGGGTCAAATGCTGACTAACATTTTTATAGTTGTTGTTATTCCATCATTTAAACACTGAATTGACGACGGATTTTTCCGTTATTTCCCGATCATGACAAGATGCACACGGCGGATGTGACCAGTCAGCAGGGAATGCTCACTCCTCCATGGCACCTGATCCCAGCTCTGATGTTTCGGGGGTCCGTGTTTGCTCTGATTCTGATTTGTATTGTTTTATGGACTTTGAGATTGAATACTGTTCGTTATCTCTATATCCTTCTTTCATAAAAAAATAGTGGACTTATAAGGTTACACACAAGTGTTTCAAAGGCTATGATGATTTCATTCTGGTTAACAGAATCCGACACTTATTTTAAATATAAAGAATGAAATATATGCAATTTTACCGGAATATCATTTATCATAAATTTCACGATTATTGATAACATAAATATTCTGCATTGAATGTTGATAAGTCATTTTACTTATAGAGTTTTCAGTGGGACCGGTCGGCAGGGGATGCTCACTCCTCCATGGCACCTGATCCCACCTCTGATGTTTCGGGGGTCCTTTTTCTCTGCTCTAATTTTGTATATTGTTTAATAGACTTTGAGATTGAATACTGTTCGTTATCTCCATATCCTTCTCTCCGTGTGTTTCAGTCAAGAAGGGAATATTTATTTATATTCTTTATTGGCACTTAAGCACAATGTATATACATAAATTTGAATGTGTTGTTAGCCATATATCACAAAATATTTTACTGTAGGAAGCTTGTTTCTAATATTTAAACAGGCTCTGATATAAGGACAAATATTGCTACTGCCAGGATTGTTTTGTTTCATACAAAGTTATATGGATTTAGCAAACAAGATAGTGTATTAACATCTAGTAACATTGAATCTTTATTCATAGGAAAATCAAGTAAAAATTGTTTTTCGTTTTAAACAATAGCTTTATAATAAAAAAAAAATATCTATTTTCTCTAAAAATGACAAGATTACAAAATCTACCTGTTTCTACATAATACTTAATTTGAAAAGATACCAAAATAAATTCTCATGAATTGAAAATCACAAGTATGGTTAGATTTCAAGTTTCTTCACATCATACTTTATAATGTAATGTAGAATCAAAGCTTACCGCAATGAATATTGCTAATGTGTTCGTGTTCATAAAAATTTTCAAAGAAATTTTTAAGTTGAGGAATAAATTTTTTTAAATCTGTGTCACTGAAAAATAATGTTAGTATAAAAAAACATGCCAGAGCAAAATGCTTATTTTATAGTATAAATTAAGATGCATTATAAAATGCAAACATATCAAAAAGTTTAATATCAGTTGTGTTTCGTGATCAACTATCCCTTGTTAAGAAAAAAAATAATAGATAACCATTTAATTTGTATGCAACATCTACAGATGCATTTCTGTTCGTTTTTGTCCCCTTTGGGGTTCAGAAACGGCGTTCTCTCAAATTATGATACACTTTTGACTTGATACTTTTAAGCAATATTTGATACTAGGTATTTACAAATGTCAAATTTTCCGTTCATACAACAAAGAGTAGCACATTTTTCCCGTCATTTCTGGTGGTTTCAACTTTAATACCTTTAATTTTCCTAACATAGATTTGAATAATTCAATGTTCCCAACCCAAGATGAATCATATAACGAATTTTCGCCATCGTTGTCCTTGATATAAAGTAATTGAGGATAAGTCTTCACTAAGTACTTACACATTGCTAGTTTTTCATTCATGCAACACAAGTGAAATACCGATTTTCCCGTCGCCTCTTGTGGTTTTGATATCAAACCCTTTTTTCGACAAAAAATAAATAAATCAATGTTTCCACCCCCATGCAGCCGCATGTAAGACATTCACACCATCAGTATCCCTGATTTTGAACATTTGAGGATATTTTTCAGACAACAAATGTGAAGGACTGTTTTCCTGTCATTGCAGGGGCGTAGTATCAGGGGGGGCCAGGGGGGGGCCTGGCCCCCCCACTTTTTCTGCCGACATTACCTTTACTATAGAAAATGTTTACTGAAAGGAAGGTTGGCCCCCCCCACATTTCAGCAAAGGGTAGTGTTAGAAAGAAAATTTACCCCAAAAAGTTCGAATTGAAAGATAGTTGGTCTTGAAAAAAGTTAGCCACTACCCCCCCCCCCCCCCCCCCCCCCCCCCCCCCCACGAAATAGGTTTTCGACTTCGGGCAACTTTAAATTTTTTTTTTTCTTTTTTTTTTTTGCTTGTCAACTTTTTCAGGTAAGTAAAAAAAAATTTTCTCAGGTTGGCCCCCCCACTTCCAAAAACGATGCTACGCGCCTGCATTGCTTGTGATTTTGATATCAATATCTTTTTTCAACAGAAAGTTAAACAAATCAATGTAACCACCCGAAGCAGCGGCATGTAAGGCATACACACTTTCGTTGTTTCTGTGAACAGTTTTTATGAATACAAAATAAAACAAAATACGTTACTGACAGATTTCAATTTGTTTGGGTAATCACTAGTAAATGTCTATGGTTGTGTACTATTATGACAGAACTCGTTTATTTAAAATACATTTAAATACCTTTAAATGTCTTTTGTGTTAGCATTATAACACGCTGGTTAGGCCAATAAATTTATTTTTTGCGAACTTGAACCCCCTTTGTAGATTTATTGATCTATTTATGAGATTTTCTTTAAAGTGGAGTTAGGAAAAATACCTTTACATTTTTGTGTACGAGTCAAATTAAACAAATAAAAATAAGCAGCACAAGTCAAGATGATAAATCGATATGTTTTTTTTTTCAATGTTGTTAATGCGGTGATTCAATCATGGAATCAAATGATTTGTACAGAATTCTAAGCTTTAATTTGACAAAATAAATAATTATTCTGTGAACATTAGTAACACTCTTCATCATAAAGGAAAAGTTTTATCTTAATGTACTTTAAATGCAATGCTGTTCTTTATGTTCATATATTTCATAACAACTATTTGACTAATACTATGATGACTTCATTTAGGTTAACAGAATCCGACACTATTCAAATATAAAGAATTAAATATTTGCAGTATTGTGAGAATATGATTTATTATGAATTTCACGATCATTGATTACACAAACATTCTGCATGGAATGTTTATTAGTCTTTTTTTTACTAAACAGTTTTCTGTTCATATCAGTATTTCTCTACGAAAAAGTAAATAAGAGAACTTTACATATAAACGTATATATAATAAATAAAACAAACAAACTTTGACTCAAAATATTTTATAAAGCTTTTTACTACCATTTCGCTGAAGATAAATCATACACAATTCAAAGATAGAGAACATAAATGTTTGTGGTGAAGAGTTACATGTACATGTATGATTTACATTGATGTTTTACTGGCATTATCCTGTTATTAGCATCGCGATGCTAATAATTTTTGACGTTATTTTACGTAACGTCAGAAGCGTTAAATGAGTTAATATTTCAACATTTAATGATTTTAAATTGTTGGAAGTAAAATTTAGAGGAAAAAAATAATTTAAATACCACCAAACTAGTTCGCACCGCGATGCTAATAACAGGAGTATATATAGAGAGACGACGTTTCTAAATATCAAGATTATAAGCTCCACAAAGGGAAGTATTCCCGGGAAAAGGGTTTCTTTGGGGGATACCACAGAAAAAATGGGGCTTGGCTTTTTTGGGGGATCACTCTTAAAATGACACGTTTTAATGAACAAAATACCTCCAAACTAATTAGCATCGCGATGCCAATTACAGGAGTATATATAGAGAAACGAGGGACATTTAAATGCCTGAAAACTAATTCGCACCGCGATGCTAATAACAGGAGTATATATAGAGAGACGACGTTTCCAAATATCAAGATTAAAAGCTCCAGAAAGGGAAGTATTCCCGGGAAAAGGGTTTCTTTGGGGGATACCATCAGAAAAAAATGGGGCTTGGCTTTTTTGGGGGTATCACTCTTAAAATGACACGTTTTCATGAACAAAATACCTCCAAACTAATTAGCATCGCGATGCCAATAACAGGAGTATATATAGAGAGACGAGGGACATTTAAATACCTGAAAACTAATTCGCACCGCGATGCTAATAACAGGAGTATATATAGAGAGACGGCGTTTCTAAATATCAAGATTATAAGCTCCAGAAAGTGAAGTATTCCCGGGAAAAGGGTTTCTTTGGGGGGATACTATCAGAAAAATGGGGCTTGGCTTTTTTGGGGGGAATCACTCTTAAAATGACACGTTTTGATGAACAAAATACCTCCAAACTAATTAGCATCGCGATGCCAATAACAGGAGTATATATAGAGAGACGAGGGACATTTAAATACCTGAAAACTAATTCGCATCGCGATGCTAATAACAGGAGTATATATAGAGAGACGACGTTTCCAAATATCAAGATTATAAGCTCCACAAAGGGAAGTATTCCCGGGAAAAGGGTTTCTTTGGGGGATACCATAAAAAAAATGGGGCTTGGCTTTTTTGGGAGATCACTCTTAAAATGACACGTTTTAATGAACAAAATACCTCCAAACTAATTAGCATCGCGATGCCAATAACAGGAGTATATATAGAGAGACGAGGGACATTTAAATACCTGAAAACTAATTCGCACCGCGATGCTAATAACAGGAGTATATATAGAGAGACGGCGTTTCTAAATATCAAGATTATAAGCTCCAGAAAGGGAAGTATTCCCGGGAAAAGGGTTTCTTTGGGGGATACTATCAGAAAAATGGGGCTTGGCTTTTTTGGGGGATCACTCTTAAAATGACACGTTTTAATGAACAAAATACCTCCAAACTAATTAGCATCGCGATGCCAATAACAGGAGTATATATAGAGAGACGAGGGACATTTAAATACCTGAAAACTAATTCGCACCGCGATGCTAATAACAGGAGTATATATAGAGAGACGGCGTTTCTAAATATCAAGATTATAAGCTCCAGAAAGTGAAGTATTCCCGGGAAAAGGGTTTCTTTGGGGGGATACTATCAGAAAAATGGGGCTTGGCTTTTTTGGGGGGAATCACTCTTAAAATGACACGTTTTGATGAACAAAATACCTCCAAACTAATTAGCATCGCGATGCCAATAACAGGAGTATATATAGAGAGACGAGGGACATTTAAATACCTGAAAACTAATTCGCATCGCGATGCTAATAACAGGAGTATATATAGAGAGACGACGTTTCCAAATATCAAGATTATAAGCTCCACAAAGGGAAGTATTCCCGGGAAAAGGGTTTCTTTGGGGGATACCATAAAAAAAATGGGGCTTGGCTTTTTTGGGAGATCACTCTTAAAATGACACGTTTTAATGAACAAAATACCTCCAAACTAATTAGCATCGCGATGCCAATAACAGGAGTATATATAGAGAGACGAGGGACATTTAAATACCTGAAAACTAATTCGCACCGCGATGCTAATAACAGGAGTATATATAGAGAGACGGCGTTTCTAAATATCAAGATTATAAGCTCCAGAAAGGGAAGTATTCCCGGGAAAAGGGTTTCTTTGGGGGATACTATCAGAAAAATGGGGCTTGGCTTTTTTGGGGGATCACTCTTAAAATGACACGTTTTAATGAACAAAATACCTCCAAACTAATTAGCATCGCGATGCCAATAACAGGAGTATATATAGAGAGACGAGGGACATTTAAATACCTGAAAACTAATTCGCACCGCGATGCTAATAACAGGAGTATATATAGAGAGACGGCGTTTCTAAATATCAAGATTATAAGCTCCAGAAAGTGAAGTATTCCCGGGAAAAGGGTTTCTTTGGGGGGATACTATCAGAAAAATGGGGCTTGGCTTTTTTTGGGGGGAATCACTCTTAAAATGACACGTTTTGATGAACAAAATACCTCCAAACTAATTAGCATCGCGATGCCAATAACAGGAGTATATATAGAGAGACGAGGGACATTTAAATACCTGAAAACTAATTCGCATCGCGATGCTAATAACAGGAGTATATATAGAGAGACGACGTTTCCAAATATCAAGATTATAAGCTCCACAAAGGGAAGTATTCCCGGGAAAAGGGTTTCTTTGGGGGATACCATAAAAAAAATGGGGCTTGGCTTTTTTGGGAGATCACTCTTAAAATGACACGTTTTAATGAACAAAATACCTCCAAACTAATTAGCATCGCGATGCCAATAACAGGAGTATATATAGAGGGACGAGGGACATTTAAATACCTGAAAACTAATTCGCACCGCGATGCTAATAACAGGAGTATATATAGAGAGACGGCGTTTCTAAATATCAAGATTATAAGCTCCAGAAAGTGAAGTATTCCCGGGAAAAGGGTTTCTTTGGGGGATACTATCAGAAAAATGGGGCTTGGCTTTTTTGGGGGGAATCACTCTTAAAATGACACGTTTTGATGAACAAAATACCTCCAAACTAATTAGCATCGCGATGCCAATAACAGGAGTATATATAGAGAGACGAGGGACATTTAAATACCTCCAAACTAATTAGCATCGCGATGCCAATAACAGGAGTATATATAGAGAGACGAGGGACATTTAAATACCTGAAAACTAATTCGCATCGCGATGCTAATAACAGGAGTATATATAGAGAGACGACGTTTCCAAATATCAAGATTATAAGCTCCACAAAGGGAAGTATTCCCGGGAAAAGGGTTTCTTTGGGGGATACCATAAAAAAAATGGGGCTTGGCTTTTTTGGGAGATCACTCTTAAAATGACACGTTTTAATGAACAAAATACCTCCAAACTAATTAGCATCGCGATGCCAATAACAGGAGTATATATAGAGAGACGAGGGACATTTAAATACCTGAAAACTAATTCGCACCGCGATGCTAATAACAGGAGTATATATAGAGAGACGGCGTTTCTAAATATCAAGATTATAAGCTCCAGAAAGGGAAGTATTCCCGGGAAAAGGGTTTCTTTGGGGGATACTATCAGAAAAATGGGGCTTGGCTTTTTTGGGGGGATCACTCTTAAAATGACACGTTTTAATGAACAAAATACCTCCAAACTAATTAGCATCGCGATGCCAATAACAGGAGTATATATAGAGGGACGAGGGACATTTAAATACCTGAAAACTAATTCGCACCGCGATGCTAATAACAGGAGTATATATAGAGAGACGGCGTTTCTAAATATCAAGATTATAAGCTCCAGAAAGTGAAGTATTCCCGGGAAAAGGGTTTCTTTGGGGGGATACTATCAGAAAAATGGGGCTTGGCTTTTTTGGGGGGAATCACTCTTAAAATGACACGTTTTGATGAACAAAATACCTCCAAACTAATTAGCATCGCGATGCCAATAACAGGAGTATATATAGAGAGACGAGGGACATTTAAATACCTGAAAACTAATTCGCATCGCGATGCTAATAACAGGAGTATATATAGAGAGACGACGTTTCCAAATATCAAGATTATAAGCTCCACAAAGGGAAGTATTCCCGGGAAAAGGGTTTCTTTGGGGGATACCATAAAAAAAATGGGGCTTGGCTTTTTTGGGGGATCACTCTTAAAATGACACGTTTTAATGAACAAAATACCTCCAAACTAATTAGCATCGCGATGCCAATAACAGGAGTATATATAGAGAGACGAGGGACATTTAAATACCTGAAAACTAATTCGCACCGCGATGCTAATAACAGGAGTATATATAGAGAGACGGCGTTTCTAAATATCAAGATTATAAGCTCCAGAAAGGGAAGTATTCCCGGGAAAAGGGTTTCTTTGGGGGATACTATCAGAAAAATGGGGCTTGGCTTTTTTGGGGGGAATCACTCTTAAAATGACACGTTTTAATGAACAAAATACCTCCAAACTAATTAGCATCGCGATGCCAATAACAGGAGTATATATAGAGAGACGAGGGACATTTAAATACCTGAAAACTAATTCGCATCGCGATGCTAATAACAGGAGTATATATAGAGAGACGACGTTTCCAAATATCAAGATTAAAAGCTCCACAAAGGGAAGTATTCCCGGGAAAAGGGTTTCTTTGGGGGATACCATAAAAAAAATGGGGCTTGGCTTTTTTGGGGGGTCACTTTTAAAATGACACGTTTTAATGAACAAAATACCTCCAAACTAATTAGCATCGCGATGCCAATAACAGGAGTATATATAGAGAGACGAGGGACATTTAAATACCTGAAAACTAATTCGCACCGCGATGCTAATAACAGGAGTATATATAGAGAGACGGCGTTTCTAAATATCAAGATTATAAGCTCCAGAAAGGGAAGTATTCCCGGGAAAAGGGTTTCTTTGGGGGATACTTTCAGAAAAAATGGGGCTTGGCTTTTTTGGGGGGAATCACTCTTAAAATGACACGTTTTAATGAACAAGATACCTCCAAACTAATTAGCATCGCGATGCCAATAACAGGAGTATATATAGAGAGACGAGGGACATTTAAATACCTGAAAACTAATTCGCACCGCGATGCTAATAACAGGAGTATATATAGAGAGACGACGTTTCTAAATATCAAGATTATAAGCTCCAGAAAGGGAAGTATTCCCGGGAAAAGGGTTTCTTTGGGGAATACCATCAGAAAAAAATGGGGCTTGGTTTTTTTGGGGGGATCACTTTTAAAATGACACGTTTTACTGCTTAAAATAACTCCAAACTAATTAGCATCGCGATGCCAATAACAGGAGTATATATAGAGAGACGAGTCACATTTTAAATACCGCAAAACTAATTCGCATCGCGATGCTAATAACAGGAGTATATATAGAGAGACGGCGTTTCCAAATATCAAGATTATAAGCTCCACAAAGGGAAGTATTCCCGGGAAGAGGGTTTCTTTGGGGGATACCATCAGAAAAAATGGGGCTTGGCTTTTTTGGGGGGATCACTCTTAAAATGACACGTTTTAATGAATAAAATACCTCCAAACTAATTAGCATCGCGATGCCAATAACAGGAGTATATATAGAGAGACGAAGAACATTTTAATACCCCAAAACTAATTCGCATCGCGATGCTAATAACAGGAGTATATATAGAGAGACGGCGTTTCCAAATATCAAGATCATAAGCCTCACAAAGAGAGGAGATTACAACATATTTTTTGGGTTTCACAATGCATTCAGTTTTCTTAAAAGTGTAGTAGACGATCGTGATGAGCGACTCTTCAAATTTCTACCTCTACTGAAGCGTGCGGGATTTCTTTACACTGTCACGCAACGTACAAACAAAGGACTTTTACTTCCTAACCTATTCTGGAATACATTGTACATTGAAATCCGTGCAGAAATAAAATATCCGATATGTAATTTTTAAATATGTTACTTTATGAATGAAATTGATCAGAAAAAGAATAAATGAGAGTACTAAAATGTATTGTGCATTTACATGTAATCGCAATGGATAGCATTTATTCCGTATATGAAGACATTAAACGGAATAAAGTGCATACCGTCCGGGGTATATTGAATTTTGAAAGTTTTTTTTTTTTTTGAAGACCTTGGAATTTATTCCGTTATCAATTATCTCAACTTATTTCTACATAACGGAATAAAGTACATATAATGAATTTTGATACTTTTGTTTATGAAGACATTTATTCCGTTAAATGTTTATCTCAACTTATTTATAACGGAACAAAGTGCATATATTGAACTTTGATAGTTTGTTTATGAAGACATTTATTCCGTAATATATTTATGTCAACTTATTTTTAACGGAATAAAGTGCATATATTGAATTTTGCAGTATAGCCGTAATATATTTATGTCAACTTATTTTTAACGGAATAAAGTGCATATTTTGAATTTTGCAGTATAGTTTTGTTTATGAAGACATTTATTCCGTTAATACATTTATCTCAACTTTTTTATAACGGAATAAAGTTCATATATTAAATTTTGATAGTTTTGTTTATGAAGACATTTATTCCGTTATATATTTATCTCAACTCATCTATAACAAAATAAAGTACATATATATTGAATTTTTTAGTTATATAATTTATAGTTTTGTTTATGAAGACATTTATTCCGAATTATCAAAAATGCAATATTTTTTATACCGTACTTGAGAATAAGGTTATTTCTAAAAATATCACGGAAGTAACCAATTTCCCATGCAGAATTGTCTTTCGTTCCTCTGTCAGACATGTCTTATGTATAAGCCGATGACAGAGAGTGGGAATTAACGGAATAAGCATAAAATCCATAAATATTGTTGTTTAAAGACTAAATTTTTAATTCTAAGCTCGCAAAATTATAATTCTATTTACGTCAACAACGTCAACAACGTCAAAAATTATCAGCATCGCGATGCTAATAACAGGATAATGCCGTTTTACTAAATTGACGACGGATTTTCCCGTTCTTTTCCGATCATGACACACGGAGTGTGACTGGTCAGCAGGGGATGCTACTCCATGGCACCTAATCCCGCCTCCGATGTTTTCAAGGTCAGTGTTTGCTCTGTTCATATGTTGTAGGTAGTGACTGTTCCTTCGCCAAGCGCTCGGCATCAGAAGTGACAGTCACGGGTCTTTCGGATATGACCTTAAGAGCGTAGGTCCCGTGTCATGGTAGGCGCTGACACGATAAATAACCATTACTGCTCAATGGCCTTGAGTGCCGAGTATATGTCTAAATTTGAAGCCCTTCACTGGCATACGGTGAAGTCTCCATATGAGTAAAAAATTCTCGAGAAGGGCGTAAAACAATATACAATCAATCAATCAATATGTTTCACTCAAGAAGGTTGAAAATAAATTAACTTCAATTCTTTATTGGTACTTAAACACATATACAGGAATTCGAATGTGTCGTTAGCTATTTATTACAAAATATGTAACTGTAGGAAGCTTGTGTTTCTAATCTTAAAACAGTCTCTGATATGTAGACAGATATAGCCAGAATTGTTTTGAAGATACAAAGTTATGTGGATTAAGCAAACAAGATAGTGTATTAACATCTAGTAACCTTGAATACTTTTTTCTGACATATTTATTCATAAGAAAATCAAGTAAAAATTGTTTTTCATCTTCAACAATAGTTTTATAATGGAAACAAATATATATTTTCTCTAAGAATTACATGATTGCAATATCTACCTGTAAATGTATGAAAATAAATTCATGTGAAGTAACAATGACAAGTATAGCTGGTTTCTTCACTTCATAAGTGAATAATATAATAACAAATAACAGTTCACTGCAATGAATATTGCTTGTGTGTTCGACTTCATAAAAAATATTTAAAAGAAATTTTTAAGTTTAGGAATGAGAATTCTAAAATCTTTGTTAAAATGAAAAACAATTTAAGTATAAAAAAAGCATGTCAGAGCAAAATGCAAATTTTACATAATAAATAAAGATAATTAATAAATGCAATCATTATATGGAATTTTTTGATATAAATTGTTTTTCATTAATCCCTTCCCAAGTAAAAATATTTGCATGCAAAATTTACAGATGCATTTCCTTTCGCTTTTCCCCCCCTCGGTATTCAGAAACAGCCTTCTGTAGAAACTTTGATACACTTTTGGCTTGATACAAATAAGCAATATTTGATGCTGTAAGTTGAGTTTTGTCTTTGACATTCAATAAATGAGGAAAAGTATTTACTAGGTATTTACACATATCCAATTTTCCGTTCATACAACATAGATGTAACACCGTTTTCCCATCATTTCTGGTGGTTTCAACTTTAAAGCCTTTTCCCAAGAAAGATTTGAATAATTCAATGTTCCCAACCCAAGATGCATCATATAACGCATTTCCGCCATCGTTGTCCTTGATATGAAGTAACTGAGGAAAAGTGTTCACTATGTACTTACACATAGCTAGTTTTTCATTCACATCTCAAGTTTTCCGTTTAAACAACATTGGTGAAGCACAGTTTTACCATCAATTGAGGTTACTTTGGTGCCAAAGCCTTTTTCCAACAGGAATTTGAACAAATCAATATTTTCACCCCAAGCTGCCACATGTAAGACATTTTATCCAATTACATCCTTGATGTATAATAGAAAAGAATAATTTTCAACAAGATATTTACACATATCTAGTTTTCCATTAATACAACAAAAGTGAAGAACAGCTTTCCCCTCATCTGAGGATACCCTGATGTCCAAGCCTTTTCCCAAAAGAAATTTAAGCAAATCAACGTTTCCACCCCAAGCTGCCGCATGTAAAATGTTCACTCCTATACTATCCTTGATGTATAAAAGATGAGGATAATTTTCAATCAGAAACCTACACATATCTAGTTTTCCATTCATACAACAACGGTGAAGAACAGTTTTCCCATCGCCTCCTCTGGTTTTGATATCAAATCCTTTTCCCAATAGGAATTTCAGTATAGCAAGGTTACCGCCTAGAGCTGCAGCATGTAAGGCATTCTCTCCTTCATTGTCTTTGACATCTAGTAATTGAGGATAAGTTTTGACCAAGTACATAAACATATCGAGTTGTCCGTTTAAACAGCAAAAGTGAAGCACAGTTTTCCCTTCATTTTCGGAGACATTGATGTCAAAGCCCTTTCCCAACAGGAACTTGAATAAATCAATGTTTCCACCCCATGCTGCTGCATGTAAGGCATTGATTCCATCAGCGTCCGTATCATGAAGTAAATGAGGATAAGTGCTGACAAAGTACTTACAGATTTCAAGTTTTCCGGTCATACAACATAAAATAATCACATTTTTACCGTCATGTAGGTTGACTTTAATGTCAAACCCTTTTCCCAATAGAAATTCGAACAAATCAATATTTCCACCAAATGCTGCAGCATGTAAGATATTTTCCCCATATTCATTTTTGGCTTGTAGAAAAGGTGGACAAGTGTTTACTAAGTACTTACACATATTTAGTTTACCGTTCATACAGCATATGTGAAGTACAGTATTCCCATCATTTGTGGTAGCTTTGTTATCAAAGGTCTTTTCCAACAGGAACTTGAATAAATCAATATTTCCACCCCAGGCTGCGGCATGTAAGACAGTATTTCCACCAGTGTCCTTAACATGAAGTAAATTCGGATGACTGCTGATAAGGTATTTAAACATGTCCAAATGTCCTTTCATGCAACATATATGTAGCAGATTTTTCCCGTCAGTTCTTAGACTATTGATATCAAAATATTTTTCCAACAAGAATTTGAGTAAATCAATGTTACCTCCCCAGGCAGCAGCATGTAAGACATTTTCTCCATTTTGTCTTTGACAACTAGAAAATGAGGATAAGCACTAACTAAGAACTTACACATATTTAGTTTTCCTGCTGTACAAGCTTCGTGTAATGGCGTACTCTGACCATCAGTGAATGTTTTCTCTACATCCTTCTCTATAAAATATTTATACAATTCTATGTTTCCTGATTCAGCTGAATAGTGTAAAAAAGACCTGCCTTCATTGTCGTTATAATCCGGAGAAAGTAATTTTGGAAACGTGTCACAAATATACCTAACCATGTTTAGTTTCCCGTTTTGACATGCATAGTGGAGCACCGTGGTACCATGGTTAGACCTGCTGTAAGGATCACAGCCACTTTCAATCATATTTTTAAAGATTGGTTCGTCACCAACAAAGGCAACAAAATGTAGAGTGTTCCCATCTGGATCATTTTGCATATCCTGTTGAGAACTTCTGTCCTGATCAGTTTGCATATCAAGTAAATGTGGATAACGTGCTAGAACTGGCTGTATTAAATTATTTTGGCAAAAAAGCAAATCTCGTGTAGTAAACTGCATCCTATTTGATTCCATCGAATGTGATTAGAAAATGTTTTTTCGTTAAGGTCAACGTTGTCAGTAAATCGATACAGCATATCGAGATCTCCACTTTGCACAGCATGAAAGCACGTTTTAAGTCATACTTAACATCAGTTGTTAGAATCAGATCTACAATTTCCTTCTGATTGTGAGCACAGGCTTTATTTAAAGACATGTATCTTTGCTCCTGAGAAGATGAAAGCAACAGATACTTAACCCATCTAGTGTTACCAGATACACAGAAATGCACTAACATTGTTTGCCCACAGCTATCAGTATTTTATCGGATTCCATTTAGCAATGTTTGATTTCTTTCACACTCAGACCAAAACTCTTCATCTTTCCATAGTTGTAGACGGGAGATTGTTCGAAATGCAGATACTGACATTTCCTCAAACATATCAAGCAACCTTTTAACCACGTCTTGAAAAAAATCTTCCGTGATTACAACAGAATTCCAAGACAAATTCTTGCAGGTTGTGAACATCTCTAGAAGGACATGATCACAATTCTTGATAGTTTCTTTTGGGTAAAAATTGACCAGAGATTTGAATAAACTCTCTTGTACTGAGCTATGACTAAATTTATATTTTTCTTCAACGAGGTCATGGGCTATCAAGAAATCATGATAATGATATACAGACTGTTGAAAATCTAATAAAGATGCATTGTTGGCTCCAATAATTTCAAGCGATTGTTTTTTTCGGGGTATGTCTTGTGATGCAGTTTGCAACACATTTTCTTCCACACTCCCTCCACAAAAAAGAATATAGACAAGGGCTGCTGTTTTGCACTCTTTTCTACCTAAAATGTTTTTAAGATACATTTCTAAGCCATGAATTGGATTCTTTAAAAAACTAAAGCTGTCTTCAGGAAGACTAGAAATGTTCCTCAAAAAGCTGCAACTTTGGGGTATTCCAAATGTGCTTCCAATCTTGTTAATACCCAATAAAGTATTGGAATTAAGCAATTTATCAAGACCATACTTTGAAAAAAATTCAATTATTTCTGAATCTTGGAGCTGAAAGTTTCCATCTGATATATCAACCAAAGAATTTTTAAAAAAAGAATTTCCGATTGAAAGCTTATCAGCTAATTCATTGTAAATATCACTTCTAATTGTCAAAATCAAAACATTTCCCTTGTCATGATTGTCATTGCTGCAAATTGTTCTAATTAAATGCAATTTTGAGTCAAAATTATCTACTTCATTTGTCAATGTGAATTCTCCAAATAAATTATCTAAAAATAAAGCAACGTTAGAAAATGGTGAAACAGATCCATATAAATCTTGAACCCAGGTCACTTGTAGTGGAACCATTCCTTTCTTATGTACCTCTGTTAGGACGCGCATGGCTATGGTGGTTTTTCCAGCTCCCGGGTTACCTTTGATAACAACATACCTATTTGTCTCTAGAATATCTGACACTTTCTTCATTACTCGGATGTGAACGAAAACATCCCTAATCCTACGTTCTTGACTTTCCAAAGCAATCCTTGTTTTGTCTAAATAAAGAAAAAAAACGTTCAAGTTGGTTTAAAGTCCAGGTCAAATAAGGCAGACTTCCAGTTTGTTTAGTTCTTTCATCTAAAAAAACTTGGCTTGTATGTACATATATTAAACCTGTTAACATAAAATTTGAAAAATAAAACCCTTACCTATCTTTTCTTTGATACTGATATCTAAAAAGAAAATATAATTCTTGAACTTCTTTTTCGAATATATATTTATCTATTTATCATAAATCTACCATTTTAAAGTCTTAAATACTTTACATCAAACACTTAGACTTAGTGAAGTGGGAAATAAACTAGGTGTTTCACTTTCTCTAAAACGTTTATCCTTTCTTTTATACTCTCTTTGTTTCAGCAATAGGGTAAACATTCACAAGCATTGAAAACTATTTTTGCATTCATTCAATTAATTTCACTGTCGAACAGTCTGTCGAACATCATATATAAAATACAGTTTTAACTGTTTTCTGATTTTTACATCAAATAAGGGGGCAGACTTAATTGTTACCATACCTTGACCTTTAAACAACTGCAATGTAGATGGTACATGTTATGTTTAACTTGATATTTAGATTGACGACTTACCTTTTAGTTCATTCATTTCTTCTTTCTCTGTTTCTACACCTGTAACATCTGCAACCAGTGAATTTGTTCCTAAAATGGTACCAATATCATTATGTTTTGTTAAAAAACAGAAACAGTCTTGCGGCTATTTAAACATACATTCTAAGAGCATATCTCCTACTGGATTCCCCTTATTTCTTAATCATGCCGTTTAATAATATCCTCTTTCTGAAAAAATGCCCAGAAAATGCGAATTTATCGGTAATTTCATGTTACCGATAGGTTAATCTGTCTTACACAGAGACACGTCTATGAATGTCATTATAAATACAAGCATACATTCAAATCAATAATTTTTAACAATGACAATCTTCCATTCGGCTCGCCTTGGCTGACTACGGTACCCTAATCGGTCTAAGTGTGCCGAATGACACAAATTATTAATTTTGCGCCGCACGATCCCGATCTTAAACCGCATTATGAAAAATTAAAAATGTCCTCATTCCCTCAAAAATCAATTAAGTGAAACCACATTCAAACTTGATCTGTAACCCATCAATTACGCTACTCTCACATACCAAAAAATCAGTTCAATATCTGCAAGCGTTTTTAAAAAATGCGGAAAACCAAGTAGGACAAACTGACAGCAGGACAGACAAAGTGTCCTCCGGTTTCACCGGTATGTGCCTAAAATTGACTGCTGTGACCATGGTCCTAAGATGAACAATAGATCAACAAAGAAAAGATTTTAACTTTATTTTACAGTGTTCTTGGTTTCATTTTGCAATCGACGAATGTTTCCTTATCATTGTTCAGTTCAATCAAGATATTAAAGAAAGTGACTTAAATGTCCCTGCGCTTTCCTCCTCCCCAAAAGAGACAGGTATTCTGAAGCTCAAATTATCCATTAGATGCTTCCAAGGTTTACTTCTCAACCCTTTATTTAAATTTCTTTTGTTAGTAAGTTATGAAGTGTACGTTTTAAACCATCGGGGGATATTTCGTTATCGAGCAGTTACGGGATTTCTTTAAATGAAGCTTATAATAATCGATACACTTGTACTTGAACGACATACATCTGTTACACTGAAAAATAATCATATCAAAAAAGACTTGTAACAAAGAAATTAAATCTATGTTTCCTACCTGATGAGTTTTCCAAGCAATTTGTAGGTGCAGCAGAAATATACTCAATACTATGTTTTTGTTCGATATTTTTATAGATATAATATTTTAAGAAATAAAAATACACATTTTCATTTCTTTCAGTGAATATTTTTCCAAAAATATGGAATAAAAACACATACTCAGAGATTGATTCCTATTTGTGGTGGTTAAAGGCTAGTTAATGTCTCTGGTTGTGTAATATTATGCCAGAACTCGATTATAGCAACACATTGAAATACCTTTAAAGATCTTTTGTGTTAGCACCAAAACACGTTGACAAATCAATAAATTCAATATTTGCGAACTTGAAAATCTTTGTTGGATGTCTTGCTCTTTCTTATTTAAAATCTCTCGACGAAAAAGTATTAGGAAAAGCTGAATGGTAAAAATCAGCCTATGTGATATTGCTAATTTTTTGTCATTTTCATCTTCCTCTTAAAATTCACCTGGCTTGGTATATTTTTCTAAAGTTTATATTACACTTTTAGGGCCATGTCAACATATTCTGAAATTTTTATTTCACCTGTTAACCTTTACTGAATGCGATTTGTCTATATTTGATTTTTATTGAAATATTACTAATATTTTCCAAGTCTATTTCATTTTCCAGTTCTTTGGAGAAAAAATTCTAAAAACCATCCACTTTTCTAAACTTGTGACATGATATTAAATCTTTTTTCAAAGAAAAATGTGTTTGTATCATCTGTCCTTAATCTCTGGAAGGCATTTTCTATGACTTCCTTTAGGAGAGAGTGCCTAAGAGAGAAAGAGAGTGGATAAGGAAATATTGTATCGATGGAACATGAAGAATGCATATTCATAAACCGAAAATATAGATAATGTGCTCTATTTAATCCAGACAGACAAAGTATTTCTCTGTTTTCCTTGATATTCATTATGAGGGTTTTTCTTTCAACTGTATTTTTTGTCGTCGGTTTACAAGGTAGGCAAATACATAATTATATTAAATACGTCAATTTTGTAACTTTGTTTTAACAGTAATTTTAAAATCAGTAAAAAAGAAAATAAACAAGAAAGCGGGTGTTTTGAAATGAAAGAAGATTTTTTTTAATTTTATTTTCAGATATGAGAACTTTTGTAATCAACATTTCAGTTTGTTTTATGTTCTTACTCAAAATTTTCAAAATCAGTTATGTGAAATACTACAGTCGTTTGTGATACGATTACACAAACTGTGGTTAATAGTCTCAGCACTGCATAGTTAACACAATGCTTAAAATTTTGAAATCTTATCCATATGATTCTTTAATAATTTTTTTAATTAAAAATACAATACCACAAATGCTTACATCCTTAACACTGTTGCTTATGAAAGATGCAATTGCAGAATTATACAGCTAAAGTTTAAAAAAATAAATCATGGTTTAAAGTGTGCTATTTCTTTACAGAAATATTCTTATTTTCCTGTCTATGAAGACAGAATAATTCGGTACATGACGTTTTTTTTACTGTCTGGTTTCATGATAAGGTCTAAAATCGCATAAGGAATATAGCACCTTAATTGTTCCTCTGTCACTCCTTTTAACAATATTCAGAATAATGTTATCTCAGAACTGGGTCATATTTAAATAAATCATTTGCAAAAATCAAATTTCTATTATTATGACAGTTTGCAATACGAAAGGGGATGAAAGAAAAAAAAACATAAATGTTTAATATTCAATGCTGGGCAAATTTGAAAGAAATTATTGTTATTATCAAATGTCAAAAAAACATATTGATTGATAAAATCGAGAATCTATCCCCTAATTTAAATATTAGACCATACTTTGATATTTAGTTTCCTGTAACCTCAATAAGATTTTGAATTGTACTATGACATCAGTCTGTTTCTAATTGTTTTGACCCTAATCTGATTTCTAGCTGTCCTGTGAGCTCATAATTTTATCTGCCTGATTCTTTTTTTTTTTGGTATTTTGATTGTTTTGGTTTTTGTAAGCGAGGTATCGTGTATACAATTTTTTGTTCCTCATCATGTCGCCTTTTTGAAGCCATGCTGAGAAGAGGCGGTGTCACAATACATTGATACATCAATGCATTGTGATACAGAGGGGGTCTATATTATGCATCCATACAGGAAATAAAGAATCATTTTTTATATACTTTCAGGAAGTACCGTATATGTGTATAAATAAATGCGCATGCTTTAGGTTTCAATATAAAGTATTTGAGTATTTGCTCAGGGGTCATTTTAAAAAAAAGTTCATTTTTTGAATGACATATTTTTGAAAAAATTCGAATGATTTTTTCAACTCTGATTGAATAATACAGTATTAAACTACTAAAATTCATCGCATTGCAAAAAACAAAATATTTATTTTAAAAAGTATTGACATTTTATCTTAGTCATTTAAACTTAAAAGTCCTTCCAGTTACTTTCATAAAAAGAGCTTTAAAACTCTTTTTCAAAATGTTCATCAAATAATCATTTGTGTATTGTTAAAAAAGTTTTAAAAATATCATTGAATGCCAGGATGCTTGACATTTATCTCATACGTGTTGGTGATGCAGGCCGTTTGATAAACTTATGCTTTATCAACGAGTAGATGCTTTATCAATAGCACTTCCGGGTTTGACACGACCCCTCGCTTCAAAAATTTATTTGAAACTTTTACTTGTGATCCCTCTTATTGCCCTAATAAAATGAATGATAAAGAGCGATAATATCTTTAAAATCTAGAAAAAGTGTTCTAATCATTTTATCAAGGAACCTGTATTGCCTCCTTGAAGATGTTAATTACGCCCCCCCCCTCCCCCTTTAAATTGTTTTGAAATTTCGGAGAAAGTAAAGCCTAGCAGTTAAGTTATTGTTATAAGATTCCTTTAACATCTTCAATAAGGCTTTCTTATATTAAACTACGTATGCCTACCTAGTAATACGAGTGTAACTTACCATGGATCAATAATGAATCTACAAGTAGGCCACTAGCCTTGCCTATCACGTTTTGTACTGTCATCGTCCAAAGAGTTCATTTTCATGATCCAATGGTCCTTACAACTTTCAGTCAGAAGTCCCTTTTATGTAAAGCTCCAGGAATTGTCACATAATCTTTTCAAAGATGCAGATAGTAAAAATTCTAAATTGTGAACACGATCTATTTTTTCGAGGTATGTCATAACATCAACGGTGCTACGTCATCAAGTTATACGTCATCATCATTCATGTAGTTTGACAGGGGAAGTTTCAGAGTTTTGCTAAAACGAAAGTCGTATGCGATAAATAGAATATCTATAATTGTGTGATTTGATATTGGCTTTATCCAACTCGTTGAAATGGAGTATATGCGCTCGGCAAGCCTCGCGAATATATATGTCACGACAGCCGTCGTGCTCTGTTCGGTCAGACAACAACAAGATTTTTTTTCTATTTACAATTTTTTATCTATAAATAAAACCAATAAAAACAATATATATTTACATATATAATTTACAATAAATAGAACTTAAAGTCTCTTATAATCCTCAATATCGTTGGTTCAGAACCACGTCTACGCAGACACGCCCCGTTTCACGACGGACTCCCGCCAACTTGCTCCCAGTGGGTATCCCGGTCTGGTTAAGGTCTGGTTAAGGTCGTCACCAACACACACATGGCTAGATCATAATTGGATTACATCTGGAACCTTTAAATTAAATAACATTTTTAAGTCACAGCCTACGTATACAAAAGGAAAAACTCAAGTCGCCATTGACTACAATTGCACTAATGGCACACCATACAAACAGTATCGGTATTTCTAACCAAACACTGTCAAATACAAAGACAACGTTAAGAATATTCACAATATCTTAACAAAAGTGGTATTAACAATTAAACCCACAACACCGACTTTATAAGCGGCAAAACAAAATAGCCTACGTGCGTACATAACTTCGTACAATGCACTAGAAATAGAACAATAAACGCATGAGTAACTCTACCCAGCAAAACCTGTATACGTAAATAGTAACAAAAACATTACTGAACTCAAGTTCTTAAATAGTTCTTCGTTTTAAATGTATTACTCAAAAACTTATATAGAAAAGAAAAAAGAAACTTACCCCTTATGCAGAAATGGTTACCGTTGGAAAAAATTATTTATGTACGCATTTTGGACTCTAAATGTACGTCAAGCATGTAAAAACTAGTGATGAAAACGTGGACCCCGGCTACTTGGTCAGTTATGCAGCGATTTAAATATCTCATAATACAATAGGTCGTAACTAACCAATACCTGCAAAACTTAACTGAGGTTCAATAAGGTAACAAAAATATAGAGGTCCAGTAAAGGGTAAATAAAATAAAAACCATAAACATAATGTAAATGCAATTAAAATTAAATATTGATTGTGACAATATCTCCCCAACATAAGAAAGGTCAACCAACTTTTGAAAAAACACAATCAATAATAGCATAAAATCAACTATACATAATTATATACATATCTAAATTCTGCTTAGACAATCAGCTCCTACATTTTCAGAACCCTTGATGGAAATAATGCGAAACCTGCAGGGTTGCAGAAGTAATGCCCAGCGCATCAGACGTGCGTTAGACACCTTGGCTTTAGTAAGATATACTAGTGGTTGATGATCTGTCTCTAGTAGGAATTCCTTACCATACAAATACCTGCTGAACTTTTGAACTGCCCAGATTATCGCATAGCACTCTTTCTCGATTGTAGAGTAATTTACCTGACATTTGGAAAGTTTCTTGCTAGCGTATGCGACAGGTTTCTTCACACCACATTCGTACTTCATGAAAACTGCCCCAACACCACGATCTGACGTATCAGTCTGTAGAACAAAGCTTTCATTCAAATTAGGTAGATTGAGAACTGGTGTTACCGTTTAACGTTCTTGAAAGTGGTGAATGCATTTTCCTGAGGTTCTCTCCAAATTACCTTGTTGGGCTGGCCGTTCTTGGTAAGATCTGATAAAGGCGAAGCAATAGCTGAAAAATTCGGAATGAATTTACGATAGAATCCTACCAGACCTAAAAATGATCGCACTTGCTTCTTCGTTAAAGGTTGGGTAAAGTTGTGAATGGCGGAAACTTTGTCAGGAAGAGGTCTAAGTTCTTCATTTCCTGCAATATGTCCGAGACACTCAAGACTCCGGTAAACAATAAAACACTTACTTGGTTTCACAGTCAAATTTGCAGCACGCAGTCTTTGCAAAAATTCCCGAATCACATTGATGTGTTCCTGAAATGTTCGAGTGTACACAATTACATCGTCTATAAAGTTATCCACACACTGCATTCCGTCTAAGAGCTTACGCATCAGGCGACTGAAACTTGCGGAAGCGTTTATCAAGCCAAAGGGCATCACCCTGAACTGAAACAGACCAAGTGGTGTTTGGAAAGCGGTGATCTCCTTCGCTGCATCATCCAATGGTAGCTGCCAGTATCCCTTAGATAGATCAAATTTGGACACATATTTACATCCAGATAATTGCACATAAATATCATCAGCATTTGGAATTGTTTCTGCATCGAAAACAATTATTTTATTAATTGCACGAAAATCGATACAAAACCTGTTCGAACCGTCCTTCTTTTTCACGATGACTATCGGGGAACTGTATGGACTCGTCGAAAGCTCGATAACATTGGCTTCCACCATCTTCCTTACCTCGTCACAAACGTCTTTTGAAGTAAACGGCAGAGGATAAGGCTTGGTGCGAATAGGCTGGTCACTAGTCAACTTGATATGATGAACTCCGAGATTCGTCAAACCAGGTACATCTGACAAAACATCTGAAAAATCCTCTAGTAATGTCTTGACATCTGCTTTTTCATTTTCAGCTAGTTCATCACTTATTTTCATATCTGCCGGTCCCTCCTTTATCGTTTCTCCTGGAGAATCACACAACAGCTCATCGTCGCTCTCTCCATCATCATCTAGCTCGAGTACTGCGGCGCCTACAACACCTAGAACACCTGTCTCATCATTACTCTCGTTTTCACTGTCAATGTACAACTTCAACATATTTGCATGAAATGTTTTGATTTTTCCATTCACGTTAATCCTGTAATCAACTTTTCCTAGTCTCTCTATGATTTCATATGGACCTTTCCATTGCATTTGTAATTTGTTACTTGCAGTTGGTAAAAGAATAAGAACTTTCTCACCTTTTGACATTTGTCTGTTCCGCGCTCCCTTGTTGTAATACTTCCGGTATTTTTCTGACGACTTCTGTAGATTCTCTCTCGCTAATCTGCCCTTAGCTTCTAGTCGTTCCTTCAAATCAACCACATATTGGTACGTAGTTCTAACCTCTGAATCTGCTGAATCTTCAGTCCACAACTCCCTCAAAATCTTCATAGGTCCTCTAACTTCGTGTCCATAAACCAATTCAAACGGTGAGAATCCTAGACTCTCCTGTGGTGCATCACAGTAAGCAAACAATGAGGCTGATAGATACTTATCCCAATCAGTAGGACGTTCCGCACATAACCGTCGGAATATCTGCTTCAATGTACCGTTGAACCGCTCGACCAGTCCATTGCACATAGGGTGGTACGGTGTCGTTGTTAACTGTCGTATAGAAAGTAAACGACTAACCTCTGTCATCAGCTCGGATGTAAATTGTGACCCCATATCCGTGAGCATTTCCTTTGGTACTCCTACTCTACAAAATACATCTACCAGAGCCTCAGCGACTCGTTCAGTGTCAATTCCTTTTAAAGCAATTGCCTCTGGGTAACGGGTAGCAAAGTCAACAAAAGTCAAAATGTAACGATTACCCTTACTGGTTGCTGGCTGGATAGGTCCTACCAAGTCGACAGCTACACGTCTGAACGGTACCTCAATAATAGGCATATCTCCGAGTGGAACCTTTGTAGTCCTGCCTTTCGGAGTTGTCCGTTGACAGATGTCGCATGATCTGCAGAATCGACGTACGTCCGCTTGAACTCCAGGCCAATAAAATTCTTCAAGGACTTTGCTGGCTGTCCTGGATGTACCTTGGTGACCTGTCATAATAGATTCATGAGCAAGCGAAAGAACTTTAGTCCTATATTTCTTTGGTACAACTAGCTGTGTAAAAAGTTTACCATTCTGATGTTTATCTGACTGGAAGACACGATAAATGATACCTTTCTTACTAATGCAAGATACCTTGGAGTCGTCGCCTTGTCCTACCAAAAAGCGTATCTTGGCTAACGTCTCGTCTTTCTCCTGTGCTGCCTTGATGTCATCAGGACATATCTCAGCGTCAATAATATCTGGAATATGAAAAGATTTAGTCTTCTTACCTTCCTTTTGGGCTTTTTGCCTTGTCACTACTGCATGCGCTTGATAAGGTGTCCAGTTTCTATCCGGATCCTTTGGATCTCTTGCGTTGGGGATGTTCCCAATGATCTAGGAATACAATGGATTTTCTAAACACCAAGCGTCTATTTCACCCACAAAGTATGGAGTGTCTATTTTCACTCGCGCAACAGGTGCTTGAATTCTAGATCCATCCGCCAGAACACAAATTCGATGATTTCCTGTAAGCAGAACATCATCTATCAAATCCCTACGAACTACAACACCGTTACAACCAGTGTCTCTAAGCACTGTCACAATATGTTCATTTAACTTGCCCTCACATGCCCTATCTTCTAGAGATGCACTAACGTTACAAGATGAAGTGTTTACAAGGTCCATCGAATTTGACGCCATTGAAAATGTAGTTGTGTTTGTAAAGGAAGTAAAAGTTCCACACTTGCCTTGTAATTCTGAATTCTTTGTCGTAGATTCCTTTTCTGTACGATCGACGACAACATTCACTGAGTTCCGGTTCTTCTGAGTCTGGTGGCACTGAGACGCTATGTGGCCCAGCCTGTCACACTTGAAGCAACGAACTTCCTTCTTCATTGGAGTTTTCATGGGTTGAAACTTCAATCCTGGCTTCTGATCTCGCTGTTCCTGTTCTCTTGATGCCTGACTTTTTTCTGGAGAGTTCTCTTTCTTGCTAAAATGAACTAATGTCTGAATATTAACATGTCTTGCCTCTCTAAACTGATCTGCTAAATCACACATTTCTCTGATGTTTTTCGGTATGCGTTCTTTCACAAACAATGTCAATTCTTTGTTACAAATAAACAGAAACTGATCACTGAGTACCATATCGTAGAGACCATCAAAAGTCTTGTTAACTCGACCAAGTTCAATCCAACTATCGAGATAAATACCGAAACGAACAACAAACTGTGAAAAAGTTTCCCCTACCTCAGGTCTGCTCTTACGGAACTTTTGACGAAATCCATCCTCCGTCTTTTCAAACCTTTTTAGTAACGCCGTCTTCAAAGCATCATAGTCCAACGCTTTCTCCTGCGGCAACAATGCATACACATCCAGTGCACGACCTCTGAGTAGTGCGCTCATGTTAACAGCCCAACTGTCAACCTTCCATTTCTGTGCTGCAGCGTACCTTTCAAAACGTCTCAAATAAGAATCAATATCACCTTTAACTTCATCGAACACAGGCATTTTTGGAAACTTTGCATTACTATAATTTTCTAATTTCGTTTCTGACTCCTTTACAGCTAACTTTTGCTCTAAGGTTTGAATAGTTTGCATGAATTTACTCTCAATCGCTTCCATACCTTTCTTTTCCTGTAGTTTGAGTTTCTCAATTTCAAGTGCTTCTTTAATGAGATGATACTCCCTATCCTGTTTCTCTTTCTCTCTTTCCGCTGCTCGTAGCTCACGCTGATGTTCCTGTTGTTGCTGTATAAACTGCTGCAAGTCTGCACCAGTCAAGTTTAGACTCTGTCCATATTCTGCGAGTTCTTTCAATGTCGACATTGTAATAGAACTAAACACTTACTGACTAAATATGAAAAATATTACTACAACCCAGTCAAACAACATTGATTTTCAGAACAAAAATGAAATCTGAAAAATCTTTCTCAAAAATGTGTATACTAATATCTCAACAGATAAATTAAGTATACAAACTCATTTCATACGAAACAAAGCAACGGTAACCTAGCTTTCTCCATTTGGGGCTCCATCAATAAACCAAGTACTCACACCCTGAGACTGTCAAAAATCTACAAAATCTTTCACTGCAAAATACAACAAAAAAATGATTAAACAAAAATAGCATAATTGTAATATACAAAAATACTCCTGACTGAACAGACTAATCCCAATTCTGACACCAATTTGTCACGACAGCCGTCGTGCTCTGTTCAGTCAGACAACAACAAGATTTTTTTTCTATTTACAATTTTTTATCTATAAATAAAACCAATAAAAACAATATATATTAACATATATTATTTACAATAAATAGAACTTAAAGTCTCTTATAATCCTCAATATCGTTGGCTCAGAACCACGTCTACGCAGACACGCCCCGTTTCACGACGGACTCCCGCCAACTGGCTCCCAGGGGGTATCCCGGTCTGGTTAAGGTCGTCACCAACACATACATGGCTAGATCATAATTGGATTACATCTGGAACCTTTAAATTAAATAACATTTTTAAGTCACAGCCTACGTAAACAAAAGGGAAAACTCAAGTCGCCATTGACTACAATTGCACTAATGGCACACCATACAAACAGTATCGGTATTTCTAACCAAACACTGTCAAATTTAAAGGTAACGTTAAGAATATTCACAATTTCTTAACAAAAGTGGTTTTAACAATTAAACCCACAACACCGACCTTATAAGCGGCAAAACAAAATAGCCTACGTGCGTACATAACTTCGTACAATGCACTAGAAAGAGAACAATAAACGCATGAGTAACTCTACCCAGCAAAACCTGTATACGTAAATAGTAACAAAAACATTACTGAACTCAAGTTCTTAAATAGTTCTTCGTTTTAAATGTATTACTCAAAAACTTGCATATAAAATAAAAAACAAACTTACTCCTTATGGAGAAATGGTTACCGTTGAAAAAAGTATTTATCTACTCATCTTGGACTGTACGTCAAGCATGTAAATCTATGAAAACGTGGACCCCGGCTACTTGGTCAGCTATGCAGGGATTTAAATACCTCATAATACAATAGGTCGTAACTAACCAATACCTGCAAAACTTAACTGAGGTTCAATAAGGTAACAAAAATATAGAGGTCCAGTAAAGGGTAAATAAAATAAAATCCATAAACATAATGTAAATGCAATTAAAATTAAATATTGATTGTGACAATATACACTATTTCAACTCGTTCGATAAAGCCGATACCAAATCAAACAATATAGATATCCTCTATATATCTAATATATGACTGTTTAAAAGCATGTCAAACTATCATATACCAAGCAGAAGCAACATCTTGAAAAACCTTATTGCGAAATGTTTATACACTAAAGTTGAAAAAAAACATACTTGTACATTATTTTGGTAATGAGAATAAGCAATTACAGAAAGTTGATTTAACAGGTGTTCTACCAAAGCAATTTAAACTAGGAAAAAATATTAGTAACAGTAAGGATTCGGGTAACAGGAAGAACAAAACAGTAACAGCATGAACAAAACAGTGTATCAGGATGGACAATGGAATCTAGAAATAAAACAAAAATTAGACTTTTTATAACTTTATTGGTTAAGAAAAGCGAAAGAAATGTAGAATAAAAAACATGATATTGTTAAATCTGGCAAATTCGAGACAACCAAAGAGCTTTATGTCCATCCTGTTACGAAATTTAATTGTAAAGTGCTATTAAAATATATCTCTCTTCATTTTCTATACATTGAAGGTACTCCATGCTGTTACAAAACTAAGAAATATTCATAATTATAGGTAAAACAAATGATACAACTAAAATATGTCTATGATTGATTGATTGTATACTGTTTAACGTCCCACTCCAGAATATTTCACTGATATGGAGACGTCACCATTGCCTGTGAAGGGCTGCAAATTTAAGCCTATGCTCGGCACTTACGGCCTTTGAGCAGGTAGGGATCTTTATCGTGCCACATCTGCTGTGACACGGGGCCTCGGTTTATACGGTCTCATCCGAAGGACCGCCCCATTTAGTCGCCTTTTACGACGAGCAAGGGGGTACTGAGGACCTATTCTAACCCGGATCCCCATGGGGTAAATACTGTAAACCAACTTTTATTCGCGACGACTTTATTTCGCGATTTACCGGGGTTAAGCTAGTTCACGACGATTCATTTTCGCGATCAAACCTTTATTGATCTGTTGTTAAGACATAAAGACTTTCAGGACTAGTTTGCGGCGAGAAATATTCGCGATGACGAGGTTTTCGCGAACTTTGCGAAAATTTCTCGCACGCGAATAAAAGTTGGTTTACAGTAGGTCTATGAATACCCAAAATAGGTCTATGAATACCCAAAATTTCTGTTTATTCTGTTACAAGAGTGTATGTTTAAGTTAAAATGGCACTATATATTTCAAGCACAGGCGTACTGTAGACGTTTTTAATTTGACGTGTCTAAAATTTCACGGTTATTAGAAAGTTACCTTTCACGGTTGTTTTGAATTTCACGGTCAACCGTTTATAAATACTCGTGTGCTTTGCCTGTTTTAAGCTAGAAATGAAGTGAAATAATAATCACGGTGGTTTAAAGTTCGAGGAAAATTCTTAAATCGTGAACATAGTGAAATTTAAAGCACCGTAATGTAGTCCACTTGCACAGTATTTCAATAAGATTTAAGAAGTTTTTTTCATATTTGTAATTAATCTTATATTTCTCAGAAAAATAAAATTAATTGTTTTTTTTGTTAAAACTCAAGATACGAAGTCCAGTTTTCTTCACTGTTACCATGTCTATGGTAACAGGAATGACGGTTACAGGATGGACGTTTCTCATATGAATCACCCCTTATTTAGTATAATGTACTCTTTTAGCATCATCGATACATTGAAACCATTTCTTTGTAACTTAGTTCATCTAATTGTTCTAATTGTAGAATAAACAATTTAAAGAGTACTTGCGTATTATGAAGGTAACAGCTAGGGTATATTTTCATTATACACTACCAATAAGGCAAAATTATCGAAATTTGAACCCTTTCTTTATTCACTTTCAAATCCAGGCGCTCATAAACTTGAGACAACAGAAAATGATGATATATCGAGGATCCTGAAAACATTTCCTAGGAAAATGACTTTTATTTTAACATTTTCTTTTTGGTAACAGGAATGACATAAACTGGTAGGATGTGTCACTTCCTCAATGTTAAATGCACAATACTAATATTTACTGGGCGGCATAAGTAAAACACCATATTGAATTAATCTGTGAATGTCTTCAATTGAACAAGGTAATAGTTTCCCCATCATTTACTAAGCACGTTGTAAAAAGTCTGTCAATGTCACATGGTTTACTGTTAAAGCAATATGAGCTGTATCTTTGAGAATTTTTATTTTTATGGTAAAATGTGCTAGTATGATCCATTGGTGTGTAATTTAAACTTTTATGATCAATAAGCCCAAAATAAAGTTTAAAAATGTTTCAGAAGAAATATTTCTGTACAACCGAATATACAGTTCAAAGCTAATAAAAAAAATTCCCATTGCAAATATGAGCAACAGGAGTTTAAAAATAAATTATCTTTCTGTCATTAAATTACATGTAGTTAATTACAAATGTTCAGTAAAATTTTCCGATGTCAAACATGCAGGTCATATTGCTTTAAAGTTTACGTGGAATGCATAGAATATTTCTTACAAAACATCTGGGAGATGATCATGAAATGACTGCTGTAATATCATGTATATTAACCAACTGGAAAAACAATTTAACTCTAAAGATAATTTTTTACCTATTATTCTGATACGACTTTTCATCTATATACACAACAATTCCCCACGACAAATTAAATCCAGGCTTTTCGATATCATTGACAGCTGCTTCTTCAATGAAAATGGAATTCGTAAATTTACTTACCTCGTCATTGGTCATTTGCAAAATAATTTGGTTAAAACAGATTCTGATTGCTCACATAAGTTCTCTGAAGTTAACATCAAAAAGATGCCTGAGTTTCTGATTGACAATATCTATGTGGTTCTTGGAGACCAGGAATTCCAACAATCTATTGGAATTCCCTTGGGTACAAATTGCGCTCCATTATTAGCAGACTTATTTATATATTCATATGCGTGAAAAGAAGAAAACACTTGCTGTGGCCTTCAACTCAACATTTAGATATATCGACGATGTATTGTCAATTAATAATGATAATTTCCATTCCTACGTCAATACGATATATGCTGGTGAGCTTGAGATAAAAGATACCATAGAGTCCGACACTTCTGTTTCATATTTGGATATTTTACTTGAAAAAGGCACCAGTGGTAATCTAACAAACCAAGCTATATGATAAACGTGATAACTTTAACTTTTCTATCGTCAACTTCCCTTACTTATGCAGCAATATACTTTCATCACCTGCATACGGAGTATATATATATCTCAGTTGATTCGATACGCAAGAGCATGCTCTTCTTATGAACAATTTCTTAAACGAGGTCAATTATTGACAAGCAAGTTGATGAAACAAGAATATCAGCAGTCTCGTTTAAAATCATCATTTCGTAAGTTCTATCATGGTCGATACAAGGACCTTTGCAGGGGTAATAAGGAAGCATACAAAATATTCTACCTCGACTAAATCAGTGCTACATTATGACGTCATAGTAGGCAAGATGACGTCAATTATAGAACACAAGTTTTCATAATATTGGTATTTAGAGATGTTATTGAACTCTAGAAAATAAATAGAAAATATTGAATAAATAAAAAATACTAAAAAAAATAAAAATGTTTTTATTTTGATATGCTGTATCTGTCATTTTGATTATAATCTACCACCGATGACGTCATATGTGTACATCAAGTACGTTGGGAATTGATCATGTTTTGTAAAGAGAATTTGGCTAAAAGAGCATGTACAAAGATACGTAAAATGGAGTTTAAAGGGGAAGATCGTGAATGTTATGTGAAATTCATATGGAGTTCAGTTGATTATACAGGTATGCTAATTTATTTTCGTAGATTATATTTTCTTTGAAGACAGTTAGCTATATACAACGTAACCGGGTCGGCCTTTCCTCTGTCATTCGTGACAAAAATAATGCAATAGAACAACAATAACCTGGATATTTCAAAACATAAGATTTGTACATATAGAAAGTTTGCCCTCCGAAAAACTTAGAAAGTGCTGCTAGAATCCCGAGTTAAACATGGTTTAACGAGAAATCTCGGTTCATATGTATAAAATTCAAAACAGAGAGTAAGGTTTCGTGCGAATATATGGAATAATTATTTTATTGAAAGAACAGTGGGATTCTAGCAGCACTTTTTAGGAAAATTAGATGTTTTTCAACTGCATTATTTACTCAAAGAAAGTATGAAACTCCGGAGTATTGTTGTTCTGTTAGCTTTTTTATTAAGGAAAAATTTCGCTATTAATAGAAGTCACGTGATGCTGTGGCGGTGTTGTACGTCTTTGCATTAGACACTCTTTTATCTGTATGCAATAGTTAATAACAGTTTACGTTTATCAGAGGTTTTGGTAAATTATCAAACTTAATTTTCTTTAAAAGTCTTAATGCTTCCTTAACATACCCGCGTTGTCAGCAAATACAATTTATCATTGAGTCAAACGCTGACTGACTTTTTTTCATTCTAATTGTTAGTCCATTATTTATACACTTTTCCGTTATTTCCTGATCATGACAATACGCACATGGCGGGTGTGACCGGTCGACAGATGATGTTCTCTCCTCCATGGCACCTGATCCCACCTCCGATGCTTCGGAGGTCCGTGTTTGCTCTGCTCTTATTTTGTATATTGTTTAATGGACTTTGAGATTGAATACTGTTTGTTATTTCCATATCCTTCTGATCAAAAGACAAAAAAGTGAACTTTTTTGAAAATGACCCGTAAATAACACTTGTAGCACTCATTAAAAAGCAAAAGAAAAGTTAATTTTCATTATTTTTAGCAACGAAAAAGAAAAAAATATGTTAAAATTAGTTGGTTTTAAATGTAATAAAGACTTAGAATAAGATTTAGTTGAAATGGGAATGCTTAAATTTACATTTTCCTTTTTTTGAATCTAGAAATAATTATGAAGGAACCTGTCATTCTAAAAACCTCAAATATCATGATATAAAACATGTACAGGGCCCTTGAAAATTCTCAATTAAGCAAATAATTATGTGATTGTAGGTGTCAGTAGTGGTACCACGTGTCAGAATGGCTGGACTGGATACAACTCGAGGTGTTACCTGTTTGTCATGCATATGTCAGCGGACTGGAACGAAGCATCGGTAAGAACATTTGTTGGTAGAGAAACGTAAATTAATTAATGCTAATACAGAGGATATACGCTATGAATTATTGAAACCGTTTTACATCGGCTTCTTTCATCGATGATAACAAAACATATTAAGATTAGCAAATATCACCGGATTTTTTTTGTTTTGTTTCGTATGTTTTTTTTTTTTTTTTTTGTTTAGTTTCATTTTTTTCGAAACCATTTGACGAAAAAAATTCAATTCTTCCTTAAGGTCAAGATCTAGTAAATGAAAGGTGCCTACAGATTTATCATATCTGAGAAATAAATTCCATTATTGATGCTTTACAACTTTAGCTTGGTCAAATAAGGTGTTTCGGGGCATAATTTATAGGTAAACAAGATGAAAAACTGTATTTTGAACTGTCATTTTCAATGAAAAATTAAGAAAACCAGTCATGAATATGGGAGTTTTTTTCATATTCGACAAAGGAAATGTATCCACATTGCCTACAGTCTATCAGAAAACAGTAATTAGTACGTTCATGGCCTTTTCTTTAAATCAATATCAAATTTAATATAGGTATCCGGTTTACTTTTCATATGATTTGAAATTGAATGCCAAGAAAATACCCTATTTTCTACATAATTCTACTAAAGCCGTAAAGTACGGGAAAAGAAAGTTGAAATTGATTATGACGTCATAATGGATCTTGCACAAAAAGTTAGTCTAAAGTTATTTACTAGATCTTGACCTTAACTTTGACAAAGTTTACTAATTTTGATAGCTATAACCAATTAAAAAAGATACAACTACGATATTCCTAAGATAGTGATGCTTAATTTTCTGTCGGATTTTGTTCATCATAATGTAAAGAGAAAAAAGAGTTGTTTTCGCTATTTTGCTTCGAAATTGTTTTCTGTTTTCTTATTCATTATCAGAAATTTCTAAAACATATGATTCTGATTTTGACATATCCTTTTCAATCTTTGATAAAGATAAACATAAGGCAAAACTCCGTTTTAAAAAACTAGAATAAAGAATAATTATCTGATGATCTACAAGTATATCAAAATAAATACTACTACTACAGACAGTATGTATTTTTGATTCACTAAAAACGGTTCACGAATTCAATATAGTCAACTTCTTCTATTTTCCTTTTCGCCCATTATTGTACAAAATATTATTGATATCAATTTGATGAAATATTTTCTTACCAGTAATTGTTCTAGTTCATTTAAAAAAGAATGTCGATGCATCCAAAATTTAGTGTTATTATATTACTGGACGATTTTATTTTATTCTTGAAGCAATTTTGTCACACACAAAACTCTAGACTGGCTGAAATTTGCAACAATAGAACAGATAACTTTCTGATCCAGCACCTCAAAGACTATGGACGGCACGGTAATGTTAATATTAACAGAGCTGTAAAAGAAATATTCAAAGTAGAACTAAATGAAGTTCAACAGCAGAAGAAATATATTTCAAATACCACCATGTTGTGCTACGAACAAAAGAAATTTTGAAAGTTTATCGGCTATCTTATGTATTAATTATCTGTGAACAGCTAACTTCTGGGTAGGCGGAACTGACGTCATAATAGAGGGAGATTGGATGTGGGCTTTATCACAGACTCCAGTATATCATTACACAAATTGGGGCCCCGGACAGCCAAATAACCTTCAATCTGGCCAAAACTGCATGGAAATGTCTGCAGTTAATGGTTATCTATGGAACGATGCACAATGTTCTCTTAGACAATATTTCATTTGTGAGCAACCGTAAGTATTTGTATATTAAAAAAACTGAGGAAACGAAATTTCATATCTATTAAACGTAAGCAGGACATAGAGAATTTTTTTTTATACCTCTATTTCCAATCTCACAAAAAAAAAAAAAAAAAAAAAAAAAAACATTAACAGCATATATTGGCTTTAAATTCATTGAGTACTTCAATTTATTTGAGATTGAAAATTCTATTTATTCTGGGTCTAAATCAAGACAGTACATTATTGAAGGTGAAGTAAAGTTAATTGAAATCCACTGAAACATACACAAATATCAATTAGCATTCAATTCTGAAGTTTCCAAATGTCATTAAAAGGGACAGAGTAGAGATCGAATGTATAACACCGTGTACCCTTATTATTAGCTACACTGATGCAATATATCCACAAAGTAGTGGGAAATTAGTTCTCAATTACATGTAAAAACCATAAACTATGAGCAGAAATGTATAAAAGTCACCCTTTAAAATGTTTTTGACGATAAAATTGAACTAGTTCTGACGCTAAGCAAAATATTAGTTATAAGCTTTGATTTTCAAAATTTTAACAAATTCACGCATTTCATGAATTATTGTAAAAAAAAAAGACTGCTGTTTTATAAACTCACTGTATGAAATACAATGTAATTTAATGAATTATTATAGTTTTTTTTTATTATAGTAATTTTTGTTTCTACATATGAACTGTATATATAAAGGGTACATAAAATATATAGATCTTGGTTTACATATACATGTACGTATGTACTGTATAAAAAGTTCACGTTGAGATGATTTATAAAATACACGTCATCTGTATATTTTATTTTCGTTCTCAGAAGTGCATCTGGACCAGTAGTTGGATGATTCGCTGATATTAGATAAATGATTTTCAAGTCAATAAAAAAAGGGGAAAAAAAGGGAAAATCTTGTTATATCTTCTTTAAGAACTCCAGTGTTAAGGTTATTCGGTTAGAATTGTTGCTTGGTTAGACGTGTTGCCTCAAATTAAAGTATCTCTCTCTCTCTCTTTGATTTCTGCCTTTCTGTCTGCGAGCTTTTGAGATCAAAATTTGTACCTTGTTTTCGCTGTTGCTGTAAACAATATCATCTTATCCAAAACTTCTCGGTCATTATCAACCAATCAAGAGTATCATTGGGCCAAATGAAGCTCAAATTTGTTCATGCTCATGTCATCTTCAAATGGACAGACCATTAAGAAATACCAAAAAAATTACATCATTAAAATCTTCTGATGAAGAACCATTAGGCCAGGAAATACGAAATTCATGTGGAATTATTGTCAGATAGCGTAGATTCTGGTTTTTATTTAATCATTACCCCCAGGGGGTAGTGGGTCACAATGGGCGACCAAGGCTTTAAATAGGAATATATTTGAAAAATCTTAAAATGTACAGAAGAAAAATCTTTTTAAGAACAGCGAAAAAACGATGATCATTTTATTGTGAAAGCATCTGCTGATGGCGAAGATTTAATTTGTTCAAAGGATGACCCTACCAATGGTGGAGTTGTTTCTCAACGAACGGTCGAAGTTCCATACATGAGTATATAGAGAAAAACCTTTTAAAAATCTTCATCTCAATAAAAGCTAAGCCACGTTTGGTGGCTCATATCTGAAATAGAAATCTTCTGATGTTGTCTGTGGAAAGGAATGTAATCATTCTCGACCTGTTCGTGTTGGTGAAACCAAGAGTTCTCTTAAAAAAGAATATCAGCCATGAATTTAAAATGAAAAATGAAGGTAATCCAATTTTTTACAATAATTTTAATTTACCTGATCATTTTATTTTCTCAAAAAAGGAGCAAAACATGGAGATAACAAATACATAGAAACATATACGAGTAAAGCAAATACTGACATCCAAAACATCAGATTGGGATCAGGTGCAATGAACGAGTGAGTATCCCCAGCCGACTGGTCGATAATTACTGGAATAATAAAAACTACCCTGCCTGGCACATCTGTTTCATATTTCGTTAATGGTAATTTATCTTATACTTTTGGATGATACTACCCGTTTATCCACAGGAAGATGCTTTATCAATAGTACTTTGCTATCCCTTTCTTCAAGATTTTATTTTATTGAAACTTTTATTTGTAAAAAATTTTGACCTTTTACTTATAAAATGGTTGATAAAGAGCACAAATGTCGTTAAGAACAAGAAAAAGACTCGTATATATCAAAGAAGTGTCTAATTTGATCAACTGATGGTACCTGTATTGTCTACTTGAAGACGGATGTTACCCCTGTCCCCCTTCCTTTAAATCGTGTTTAGGAGAAAGTAAAGCCTAGCAGATAAGTTGTTGTTATAAGATCCTTTTAACATCTTTAAAAATGCTTTCTAATATTATACTACGTATGCCTACCTAGTAATGTATGTGTTACTTACCATGGATCAACAATGAATCTACAAGTAGCCTTGCCTGGTATCTTTTGTACTGCCACAGTACATAGACTACAAGAGTTAATTTTCACAATCAGGGTTAGGGTTAGGGTTAGGGTTAGGGTTAATCATAAGTTCTCTTGATTTTTTCAAAGACGTAGATCTCAAAATTTTAAATTTTAAACATGATCAACTTTCTTTCCAGGCATGTCAACATCAACAGTAATCATGATAATAATAGTAATAATAA
>NW_026932672.1:0-52102 GCF_032062105.1 Saccostrea cuccullata
TCAAAAATGTATGTGTCAATAAGATAGAAACAATAGAGACGATACACAAGTTTGAACACTCAATTATTTGGACCAATACACTTCTGAAACAAAAATAATTCTCTCACAAAATGCAAATAATTACCCAATTTTCTATCAAATTTGGACTCCAAAACTCCGGAAGCTCAAGTCCTTCCCACCTATTCCAAAAATTATTGAAAGAAGATTTGAGAAATCGTCGTTGATCTGAATCTGAAACAAAATATGAATGATTTTATAGATTGAATGTTTGTTAAAATAAGAAATCTATAGGATTGGCACATTTTAAAACACACGATCAATAAGCCGTAAAAACATTTGAATCTGGTACAACGTAACAAAAATACTCATATCAGAGTGCCAGACTTGTGAAGTTAAGACCAAGACAGAGAGAGAGAGAGAGAGAGAGAGAGAGAATAAAATTTGTGATGAAGCGATAAAAAATTGATTGTGACATTGATACGTGTAAACAAGGAGTGAATTTTTGTAATTACATGCATAAGAGAAAAATAAAATTGTAAATGACAATTGTATTAGCCTTAGTAAATCAGATTATTTCCTAAATTTCGGGAGTGGGGATGGTTCACACCCAGCTTTAGGAACATCAATATTTCATATACTGATCTTGCACATACTATTATGGAATCAATCCTAGATCAATATAATTTGTGTAAGATTCGTTTTTAGTTAGAAACTATACAATGTTCCTGACAAAATGTAATTTAATTTTCTTTCTTTATCAAGGATGGGTATCTGACCACGAACTTCTTGGAAATCTTTGTACCAATTTTCACAATGCAAAATACGAACAAAATAAAAATATTTACATACGTGTACTTTTCTAAAATGAAAATTATTAATGTAAAAATAAAGAAGAATTTCAAATATATAACATAAATATGACCCTAAAATTTACAGGCAATGGGATCGTTCGCCCATGAGGAAGATTAAGCATTTACTTATGTTTGGTCGTACCAATACAGAACACAAAGTATTAATCACGAAAACAAGGCATGATGAACCAAGTGAATTCTGAAGGAACTAGATTTTACCTTTTCTTTGAGATGTCCCATTTCTGTTTTCGCCACTGCATGCATGAAGATGGAGGCCAAGAATTAGTAAGAAAGCAAATTGAAGCTTCATGTTGAATTGCTTAATGTCCTCAATTGTAGATGTTACTTATCGCCACTTATTTATAGTATTTAGACGCTAATTATTAAGATTTACTTTCTTGATAAGACAGATTATTTTAGATGTTTTGTTTCATAAAATTGATAGAGTGGGATGGGAGTTGAAAAGTACATTTAATTATTTTTTGTGATGATAATTTATTTAAAATGACAAACATTAAGTTCGTGTACCTATCTCATGAGTTTTGATCCGGTAATTAAATTGCACTGGATGTGTATATAATGTAGCTTTCATTATGTTACTCTAATCGATACATTTCCGGTTCTTATCAAAAATTACTTTTGGTTGAGAAAAACAACCTAGTATTATATTGTAAATACCTGTGATTTTAGCATAAATGCAAGGGTTGTTCTGAAAGTTCGAGGACAAGCGCCATAAAACTAAAACCGCTAAAGACACATATATGAATTTTACAACGGTGAATGGGCATTATCTTTTTTTATTTATTTAATAAACTATACATCGTTTGATTAATTTATTGATAAAATGTTTATGTTTTTGAAAGCAGTGGTATGTCCAGGCGCGGCGCAACCTCGGCGATTACGTTTTCTACCTAAGTGCGACTGAGAAAAAACTTCTTATATAAGCATTTGTTATCTAAAATTCTATTAATTTATTTATGTATTATGACACAATCGTATCGTTAATTTGCAATTTTTACCGTATCCTGTAAGTTCTTTGAAATGTTATCGTAAATTTATGACATACAAACAATAAAGGGGTTGTAATGTCGTCAGAAAGGAGATGGGCTTCTTATTCTCATAGTATAATGACAAAAATTGTTTACATTGCAAACAATTGCAAATAATAAGCACGCGAAGCTTTAAAAAAAATTAATGATTTTTCAATTATTAATAATTTTCTTACAACTACATGTATATGTAGACATCCAAAATATATTCTATACAATTTTTGCACTTGCAATATATTCAGCAATTTCTCTAATCATCTCTGAGAAGAAAGAAAGATTTATAGAAATATGATTTTTTTTTTTTGCTTTCAACTGTGCATGCTTAACACAATATTTATTTATCCGTTTAATATTAATTCTGTCAGAATTGTTATTTCTCTATTATCTAGGTTAGTCTTCTGTAAATTTCAATATATTTATGAAATTCGGGGTTCCCTAAAGTTTTGTCCTTTTAGAATAATAAAACTTAATGACCTCAATCTTTACTTTAAAAAAAGTTACGCCAAACACTTAAACATCTTTTTACATGTATATCGCTCATTAAGTTTAGATAATTTAAGTAATCACAAATTCATTAAAGGAGTAAGAAACCATTACCTAGAAGTAACTTTAACTACTTATCATAAACCTCACTGATAAGCATACATAAATAACAATGCTAAAATTATTCTGATTTTATTTCTGAAATTAGAATTACACACAACAACGGCGCGACCGATCTCCGCCACATAGCCCTCTCAGAAATTCTCCACCACAGTAGTCCGAAGTACTTTGGCATGTTCCCCTTCTCAACCAGCATGGTATATCCGCCCCTGTCAACAACAAAAACTATATACATATTTAAATTTATAAATACAAACTGTAGGTTATAATGTCAGTTTTCCCTGATGACTAGGATATTGCTTATACGAATTCTTAAGCATATATTAACCCATTTAAAAAAATAAATAAAAAAACATTGATTTTTTAAAAACTATTATACTATGATGTATATGCCGGTATTTTAAAGATGTCATGAACATTTATAAGAGACCAAAGTCCTCCAATGCATTTTAATATGAAACAAATTAATGATAAATCTTGCTTAAATAAAGAATGTCTTGCATGCATTTTTTTTTTTACAAAAAAGCCCCGTTTAAGTAAAAGATATATTTATGTCCGTGTTGAAATAACCTTTTTTGCTTACCTATAACACAACATTGTCTATTAGTTGGTCCGGCACAATATCCTGGTTTGAATTTGATACAAGCTTCCGATGTATATTGACATGTACCATTTAAGGACCAGCATCGAGAATCACCTCCTTAAGTGTCAAAAAAAACATGTAGACAACTATGCATACAAAAAAATTATTGATTTAAAGATTTTATTTTTCATAATACACACGTTAAAATTGAAGATTTCTTTTTGCTGACGATAGCAGGGTAGCCTTAAGCCTTACCTTCTACAGTGAGAATCCCGTGAGGATCCGGGTTAGAATAGGTCCTCAGTACCCCCTTGCTTGTCGTAAGAGGCGACTAAATGGGGCGGTCTTTCGGATGAGACCGTATAAACCGAGGCCCCGTGTCACAGCAGGTGTGGCACGATAAAGATCCCTCCCTGTTCAATGGCCCTGAGTGCCGAGCATAGGCCCACATTTTCAGCCCTTCACCTGCAATGGTGACGCCTCCATATCAGTGAAATATTCTGAAGAGGGACGTTAAACAGTATTCAATCAATCAATCAATCTACAGTGAGAGGACCAGGGTTGTTGACAAGAAGAATAAACAGAAGATACGTTACAGCGGACTTGTTCTTTAATATCATACTGAACTCGTACTCTGAACTTATTTTATCGAGTAGCCGTATCTTCAATTTATACATTAGGAACAACACGACGACCTTGATGTGTAAAAATTACATAATTGATGACAGGATAATTAATGTCTCGTAAAATTAGAACTATTTCACAATATGTTTTCTGATTTTCAATTATGCTGATTTTGTTGTTTTTGCTTCAGGAAAAATCAAAATGTTGCATTTGACATTACTCAATCCATATGTTTCCATATTTATTTATTTGATGATACACATCAATATATATCAGACAAGTCTAGTGCTGCTAGGCTGTAATGCAATAAAACATACATAATTATTTGAAATTAATTAATTAATTTGGCCCTGGGCAATTATCTCACATACAGCATAGTTACCATAGATACTATATTTTTTTCTTAATACATAATATAATTACGATAAAGTTTAATTAAGATGCTGTGATTAAGAGTTTTATAAGCTTAGTGACCCAACTCAAATATCTTGCTAGGAAATTAAAACATTTATACGAGGGCTGTTCATTAAATAATGTCCTGGGAGCTCGGAAAGAAACAAAATACGCTTTCAATCTCTTTTAATTAGAAGACATGTCCGTAACATTTTTTATCCGATTTCTGATTGTTTTAGAACCCATTTTTGGGTATGACTCTTAGTATACTGGAAAATGGCAGATCCAATGATTTCCTGGACTTGTTTCTACCTTCTGAAAGGTATTTTTTCAAGTTTGGAAATAGAAACAAGTCAAAAGGTCAAAGATCTGGCGAATATTGTTAATGTAAAAAAAACATTAACTTTCTGTATATCACGAAAACACCTTTACTCTTCAGGGCGTGCGGGTTTGGACACTGTCATGAAGAAATTCATTGTAGTGGATTTCTGATTCTGGGTCCTTCCTCTAATAAACATTTTCAATTTTTTTGCAAAAAATTTGCCTTCTAGCCTTCTCCAGAAATTAAACTGTCTCCCTGAATACGAATTTTAACAACAATACCACTAATATTTAAGAAAATTGCATATAAATCTGTCTTTGTGCTCTTGCAATTCTTTGCTCTTGTCAGACATTCGCTGTTTTTATCAAGTACATCTTTTGGTAAATTTTGTTTGGAGAGTTTTAAGGAATAGATTCAAGTTCCATTGTTTGTTTGAATATCAAACAAACGTGGATAAGTACAATTACTGATATTTTAAAATAATTTTAAGACATTCGTACACGCTGTGGTTTTCACTCATTTTTCAAAATATAGGTTGACCTTTGGGTAATAAGCTTTTTTACCGTCAAACGTTTCTTAAAAACAGTGTAAACTACTCCCAAAATGATGTCTATCAAATTTGCTATGTGTCTTAAAGTCAATCATATACCAACAAATTTTATTTGTTGAAATTTGGCAAACAATACATAAGTTGTAATATTTTTTTGTTGGCAAGGACGGTATTTATTTTTTGATGCCCATTAAATACATTTTTATCATTGAAATCCACCTGCTCATTTGTCTATAAAACAGGCATTGGTTGCTGTAATTCTTACATATTTCAGTGAATATTTTTTGGGGATTTTTAACAAGTTTTACAACAGTTTTAATGACGCTTTTATTTTCACTCTAGTTTACTTATTCTTTACCATTGATTTATAATGCAGTGTCTCGAATAACCCTTGTTTTCCAGCTTCTCACAATGACACTATGTGATGAGAAGTGGTCACATAAACTGTTATGAATTCATTAAAGATAAAATAATGAGAGAAAGTCAAGCTCAAAGTCATATGATATCTGTATTGTATGTCATACAGTTCAAGACGTTATTTATTGAACAGCTCTCGTGAGCAGTATAGTCAAAACCCATGTATTTTTTACTGTTCAAATGTGTACTGCATTCCTAACAAAATAAATCTTTGCAGAAATATACATTATTAAGAAAAAAACACATAATAATATGATACCTATTATCAAAAACCTCCAAAATAAATCTTATTTTGAAAAATACAAATAGATCGATACATGCAAAAACCGGAAACGTGGGTGGAAAACAAGTACATGTTTTTTTCTAAAATTGAATAATAAATATGTACGAACAGATTAATATATCAGGAGTGTATGGTCATCTGTGTTCTGTAAATAATGAAAAATGTGAAGAAAACTATCAGCTATTGGTCTAAAACAAACCCTACAAACAATAGTGTTAATAATTCAAAATATAGTAAACGACGATATCTTGAATATCAAATTAAAATTTGAGATCCATCGTTTCTTCTTTTTTATCGAAAATATACGTATATTATATTGATTAAAAAGCATTGCATTGTATTCTCCTTCTCATATGCAAGTGAAGATTTTTCATGATAATTTCTACAGTAGTTCAAACACAGATTTGCCTATAAAGGAATGTCCATCAGGAGATGAAATACTCTGTCTCAAAAGTTGACGTAATTTTAATTCTATTTCTTCATCCTTTTGTTCATACGTAGAGCATGCTCTTGGGTATTGAATCAATTGAGATATACATGTAAATAATCTGCATGTAGGTGATGAAGGTATATTGTTGCAAAAGTAAGGGAGGTTGACGATAGAAAAAGTAAAAGTCAATGTTTATCAAATAGCCTGGTTATTAGATTACCATTAACGTCTTTTTCAAGTGAAATATAAGTCTTTTGAATAATATTCATTGATAAAATAAGTTTTCAATTTTTATGAAAAGATGGAGTTTTCCCCAACAACATATTATCAATTAATTTAGTTTTGTTAATGACCAATTACAAGATGCGAAAACTTTTAAGATCTTTTTTTACAAAAAAAGTTGTCTTTTACATATTAAAGCGCTTTGTTTTCATTTCATCTTGAAGAATGGCTGCATAAAATGTGCACATATCCTACATATTTTGATGTTAATGACTTTTGAAGCAATTGTTTTTGTAATTTTTTATAATCATTCGAATAACATATTTTGAAATATTGAAAAAAAAAACAGGTACATATTTGTTCTTTTAGTTTAACTCGGGTAAAGTTAGAGAATTGCAGCTTTTGAAGAAACAGTAAATATATTCTACCTGTAATACACAGATAGTCTCAAATGAGGAATTTATGCAGCATTATTCTTCATAAATTATCAACCTCTACTGTTTCCAGACGCTGTAGTAAAACAATTAACTTTAATTTACACTAGCAATAATTATGTAAACTTGTATTGATTCTTTCAGTGTGATGTTACAATGTTATATTTACCTTAAATTATTTTTAAATTAAATGAAACCACCTGTAACTGTCTCGTCTAAAAATGGGCAAACAATTTCATAGTGTCTGTCAACACATTTAACCTTGGAAAACAATCTAAATTGTCAGACAATGAGGATGTATTTACTCGTTTGTTTTAGAAAGGAGAAAGGATTTTTTTTTTTGGAAACTCTTAAAAGCTTTACAACGCCTTTCATCTAAATCGTTTGAGACAATCAAATATAATTTATGAGAACACGCCTTTAATTTTTGAAGTATTTAGATTGCAATTACCTTGTCTAAGGAGTGATTTGAATTTAGATTCGCCTTTTCTTGTTTTCAGGCGGTAGAATATTTACTAAAGTGGTAAATGATACTTCAGAAAATATAGAATTAATACGCAAGTAATATCTTGAAAACATATTATTGTCTTCAGTGGGAAAATCCTTTTACTATTCAATTGACTTTAAGCGTCTGGATTGCTTTGAAGCTGCAAAGTGTATTTTGCATCTTTTCGTTTTGAATACTAATTTTATCAATGAATATGACGTCATCTATAAAATTTATTAAAAGCATCTGCGAAAAATCAATAAGTTAATAGTTTGGTTAAAAAATTGAATGTTATAATATTGATTATAACTCAAAAAAGTTTTTAAATTCTTAAATAGGTTCTTAAATTTATTATACCTCACGCAACAAGTTGCGTGAAGTATAATGTTTTTGACCCGTCCGTCAGATTGTCAGTCAGTTAGTCAGTTCATCTGCCCTGTTTTTCGTCAGCGCAACTCCTCATAAACCGCTGCACAGAATTTCCTCAAACTTTGCAGGTATTAAGGAAACAATGTGTAGTTGTACATATAACCAGGAAATTCTTATTCCTTTGTTTCCGGGATTTTCAGCACTTTGAGCTATGAGGAAGCGTGGGGTATTTGAGCATGTTCACTTAAGCTTTTTTTTCATTTCTTATAGCTTAATTCTTGAAATTAGATCTACTATTAAAGAACTTTTACTTGTCTGAATGTAAAATACCAATGCGTGAAAGTTATTGTTCTTTGCAAAAATATCGGTAAATGTGAATAGAAAACTAAAAATTATGACAATTCTCTTCAATTTGAAAAAAAACGATTTATTTAACAATTAAACATTATGACCAAAATTATTTTTATGGATAGAAAACAGCAATTCTAATATGCGACTTTGAAAAAAAAAAAACAAATTGTTTTCATAACAGAAGTTACGTCCCTATCCATATATTTAAGGAATAACTCTTATTTTTCGATTTTTATGATGTGATCAATTGATTGGCTTGAGTGATAATTTGCATAAACGCCGAAGGCGTTTATGCATAAAATTATCACGCAAGCCAATCGATTGTTCATCGTCATGAAATTGACAAATAAGACAGTTATTCCTTATATTTACATGTTTTTTCCGCCAATCCACGTGTTTCAAGCCCTGCTTCTGTCTAGCTCTTTGTCCTGCCCTGCACGTGGTGTTCTTTTTTTTTTTTTTTTTTTTGATACATTGATGGGGAAATTAATTACATTTACAATTTGTAATTTTATCTCGGACAAAGACATTGGAAATGTAAATATATGCCTATAAACATCACTGCCAAGTACAGTTTCATAGTGGGAGAAAGCAGAGAAAATGCAAATATAAAGCTTTTTTCATATGTTTTAATATTCAACATATTCTCGAGTAATAAGATAAGAAGCACAAGGTTTTTTTTTATATTTAATACGTCTCCTTAATACGACAAGTTGCTAATAACAAATTCATAATATCTAGTCTAGGATAACAAAACAAGGTTATTAATAGAAATTATATCCCTCGTTAGTACTTTAAGATTTTGCTCTTTTATATAAAGAAAAGTCTTTTTTGAGGCTGTATATTAATTCAAAATTCATTTTACCTTTTCCGTTATCGGTTTATTTAAATACATGCATCACCTAAACAACAATATATATTTAAATTGATTCAATTATTTTACAGATACTTCAACGTAAAATACACCTTCAAATTATTTCACATTTTTCAGTAAAATTGTTATACAGATGTTTGAGAAAGATACATTAGATATGCACATTTTTTTCTGTTGGTCCGTGATTCAAATGACATATAATGCAACCTGTTACAGTCTCGACAGAGAAAAATAACAATTTCATAATATCTAATCATTTCTTTTTAACTCGACATTGTCCAACAATGAAGACGTTGCGATGCTTTTGTTGCAAACAAGGAAAAATAGCACTTTACAAATAATGAAACCAAGAAAATAATATTATATACATTGTTCTTAACAATCAGTAATACATGTATTTCGCAAGAACATGCCATTACTTTTTGAAATATTTAGATTGGGATTATCTAATACTAGTATACTGTATATAATGCATTAAATAAATATTACCAATACAAACACTTAACTGGCATTTTTCACGATTAGATTAATTTTGAAAGAGTTTATTTCCTTGATAAGACGCTTTGAGCAACATTTTACATTGGAATTATTTTATTATTTCATGCGAATTTGTCTTAGTTACCACAATTATTTAAGTTTTCTATATTAATGAATAAAAAATAAAACAAAAATGATTGATTAATTATGAGATTAAGCCAAAAACAAGTGTTTTCTTATTTTTACGTACTAGTATTATATTTTGTGCTTCCATGAGTACAAATGCATTGTGATAAAATAAATGAAGATGAGTATATAATTATTAAAGGTGAAATCGGTTCGTTAAAAGCAAATGACCAAAGACAGATGCATATGGGGACACAAGTAGGACGGTAAGTCTATTTCATATTATTCTGATTTACTGTTAAAACACAACATCAGCTACAAAATTATTTCCACATACATGTAATTGACATCAATTTAAATCTATATGTTCATATATACATTCATATAATAAAAAGAAATAATGCAATATTCATAAAAGAATCATGTCAAAATTGACCAAATTGTGTCACAAAATTGTATCTCCCTTTAAGATCTTTGACATAATATATTTGATATTAAATAAAGAATTGTTTGACTGGGTTTTAATTAGGATCACATTAAAGAATAGACCTTCGTAAAAACCCGTTAACTTTATAAAGGATTAAATGATTAACGCTCTATCGCTCTGTATTTGATGTCTCTTTATAAATGAAAAATGAGCTATCTTAGTGAACTGAACATTTTATCAAGGTAAGAAAATATTCATTTTGATTTTACAATATTAATTGAATTGTAACAAAGAAGGAATTATAATTTTTTTATTGAAAAAAAAATCTTGACGGTATTGAAATCACTTATCCGCAGAATACTTTTTTTCTTGAATATAATACAAACATGGCTACAAATTGAAAATAATATCGGATTCTTTTTATCTCGTAGATTCCAAGTGATTATAAAAAAAAATCATCTTAGCTTTACATACAATTATGATGTAATTAAAAAGAGCTTAGAAAAATACATGTATAGTGTTCTACTACAAGCTCTATTAGCAATGCGTTCAGAGAATATGAAAAAAAAAATAATATGGATAAGATATTATACAATTACGGACTCTTTTGGTGTTGAATATGGTTTGTTATTCACCAGAAAAATATTCATATTGACCGAGGCGAAGCCGAAGTCAATATGGATATTTTTCTGGTGAATAACAAACCATATTCAACACCTAAAGAGTCCATAATTGTTTTATTATATAGTCGGGGTTTGAATATAAATATGACATTATAGGCTGTATGACGACACCATTTTCATTTGCGATCTTCCATTGTTGAATATAAAAAAAAAATCTCTAGATTATTCTTTGTTACCTCCAATGTTTTCCTTTCCAAGTTTTGCTTTGTGTAAGACGTCCAAATGTTAAAAAATAATCCTGAAATAGGTTTGAATAATTGTTTTTCTGCTCAGATACGTAGCTCGCTGCGGCCGTTGCAACCATTGTTTACAACGTTGTTCGATGTTTCGATTGTGACGTCACAATGCCGTTGCACGCGCATTGACCCTCCGGTGAATACGGCCTAAAATCCGATGAATATGTATTGTTATAAACTGTTTGCGTTTGTATAGATTATATAGGGACTATAAATAAACTATATAATAAAAATATATACCATATAAATTGTCTAAAAATTATATTCAAAAAGATAATCCTTTTCTTAATTTTTTCTTCATTTAACCCAGTTTTTAAAAAATAAAATGCCGAGAAAAATCCTTTTTTTCTTACTAATCAATAATAGTGTGATATATGCGTGAGGCATCTTTTATAAAATGTTTGTTTACTCTCTCCCCGTTCTGAATAAATGGTTTGGTTCGTAAGGAAGGTTGGAAGATTTTTTTTTTCGAAAATTATATTGTACTTCTTGACAAGAATAAGCACAATTTTTTAATTATCGTTTTCTGGGGATTAGAAATGTTATGAGTCGATTAATTTTTAGCAAGTCGATCGGAGAGAACTCACAATCAGTTTTTTTGGTATTTAAAGATCGACCTTGCTTCTTTATTTCAAACCTTGCACATTAAAAAAGTAATTGCTAAATGTACAATATATCGTTTTTTAACAAAGTAATAAAAAGTGTACATAGTTATTGTTGATGCTTTTTGACATACATACAAAATATTTCTGTTAATTTAAGGAGTATCTAATCTCATTTGTTATACCCTTATAAATAGCTTTCTATATATTTATTACAAATAAAAAGTCCAACAAAAGAAATGTTTTATACATCGGTCTAACAATTTCACAATTGACCGGCCTGCCGGTCCAACTTAAGAATTGTTAGACTGTAACGTCACTGTTACGTCACAAGTAATTAATCATCGTTCAATATCGGCGAAACGGAAAAAGCCGAAGTTAAGAGCTGCAAGAGTTGTTGCTACCAGCAAGGTAAGAAAGAAAGGAAGAGTATGTTTTGCGATGAATAGTTTTTGTGAAATAATAAAAAATATTATCTAATTTTGTCCTTTCTCAGCTTTTTTTTTATAATTACTGATTAAGCCATAATATTCCTTATAAAGTAATTGATAAAATAGTGTGTATTGATTAAATCTTATGTGAGCACTGAAGGGTATAACAAAACAGTTAAATACTGGACTTTGGCAACATATAATTTGTTGGACCTAAAGGTGAAAATGTTGTCCTTGGCCTGCTGCCTTGGGAAACATTTTCACCTTCCGGTCCAACAAATCATATGTTGCCCTCATACCCAGTCAATAACAGTATTTTATAATTCCAAGGATGTACATAAACAGCAAAGATGAAAAGATATTATTTACAAAATTAAGTAAAAGTTAAATAAGTTGTGGTTATCATTTTCAAACGCTTAACAAAATTTATGAAAATTTGAAATCACGATATTATATTAGAAAAAGGTACAATTCATCAACACATTATCCATCCTTTACAAACCCAGCTGACACATTTTATTGCTTTATTTATCTGCAGACTATTAAAGTTATTTAAATTCATTGCTCTTGTTTTACTGATTATAAAGAGTGCAAATTTGACCATTAAAATTTAAGTGGTTTAGAACAACAATAAATCCAAAGTTAGCAACTCAATAAAATAACCTCTTTATGTCCCTTAGTTCTCCTGCCAGACAACTGAGCTTGTTTTTGGTTAAAGCAGGCAAAAACAAACAACATTATTGAAGTGAAAAAAAAGTCATTTATTGAAGTAAATGACGTAAAAGTAGTAAAACATATTTACAATACAAGAAAGGGGGTCAGGAAAGGGGACTTAAATATAAAATATTACATATCTTTATCACAATATTGCACAAACTGACCCGCATCACCATAATGTCATTGTAAATGAAATACATAGAAAAAAAGGGGGATCAACCAGCAGACTAATTAAGAAATCAAAACATGGAAAAACATTGATATGTATAGTATACATATACTACAGAACCTTAATTAGTCACAACGTTTGGACAGTTTGTTCAAAAGCTTTCATGTGTAGGTACTGTGGTAAGGCATTTCCAAGGATATAGATACTTTTGACCTTGACATTGGAGTATGACCCATTTTAAAGAAAAAACAACATTCGAACAATTAGAAATTTGACCTTTTTAAAAAATCACATTAAACATTACTGGTACCAATATTTCATAAATCATACGTGTATTACATGTGACAAGGCCTTTTTTCTAAAACAAAAAAAAAACAAAAACAAAAAAAAAAAAAAAAAAAAAAGAAAAAAATAGAAAAAGAAAAAAAGAACAACATTTTTTTTTATTTTAAATTTTGATTTTGACTTTTATGTTTGACCTACTTTGACTAAAATTAATGCAGAATTTTTTGCCTGTCAATTTGACAAATATCATCTAGTGATTTAACATATTTACATCTCTTTTATTTAAAGTTATGACACCATGCTATCAAATCTTCGTTTGAAATAAATAAACCGAATGCTAGCAATGCCCAAAGGAGATTTTGAATAATATTAAAGGCCCCTTGCCTTGTTTAAATCTGAATTAATATCTTATCTATATAAATAATTACGTAAAATATGATTAATAAGGAATCTTTCATACATACATCATTGCTTTGTTAACACTATCTATCTGATGTTTCATAGTGAGCTGTTATCAAAATTCAAAATACCGCAATCCAACACCTACAAATATGATGTAAAACATATAGATAGCATGTCATGATTTTGATTTTAGATTATTTTTCTGTCCTAATTTTTTTTTTTCATTGAGTGGAGAAAAGTATTAAGCTCCTTTAAAAAAGTTAAAGAATCTGCCGTCTATCCTTTAATGAATTTAGAGAAAAATTCATTTATTAGGAGTTAGTCATTAAACCTTATAAACTTTACAATTAGTAAATAACTCAATTTCGACCCTGCTCTGTGATTCCGTTTTTGCTGTTCTTTAGCTTCGATAATTTTTATAAAAATGTATTTTTTTCATTTTATAAGTCAAATATGTTGTTCAAATATGTGTACAAAATTTGTTTGCAATATGACATGAAATAAAATAGTTATAATAAAAGTCTACAAACTTTCAAACTGTAAATTTTCAAACTTTAATGAGTATTGTGTCCACATACAAATACCGGTATTTATCCTCCAAAATGCAGGTGTAAAGACGAATAATGACCGGGGGTCATTTTTCAACGACAAAAAATGACCCCCTACCCTTAGAAATCATTTTTTGCAGAAAAAGGGGTCATTATTTTAGGTCATTATTTTACATGTTAATCCTATAAAATATTGACCCCCATTGAAAAATGACCCCCTTTAAAGTGATACAAAATTTATAACAGGTGAAAGGGAAAAATATGCTGTGTATTATAATTGTTCTTCCTTCGAGAAATCCATGCATTTGTTCGAATAGATTTGATCTTTGTTCTTCTTGGCACGTAGTGGTAAATAAAGTTCCTTATTTCTCTCTGTCGAAATATTGACGATTCAGTTTTAAGCAATTAACAATCAATCAATTAATCATTTCTCTGATAAAGGAGCAAACCTAGAAAATCAAAGATGGTACATGTAAATGGATCAAACGCACGCTAGCTGGAGATGAAATTTATGAAAATACATTTTTTTCTTTACTGACTCCATTGATACGATGTTTCAGGAAGAAAAATTGTGGGAAAAAGTAAAAATTTGTAGCAGACGAATTAATATCGGTGCGTTCAAATAAGTAATTTGTTCGAATTAATAAGGTTGCATTCGAGTGAATAAAAATAGAAATGGATGACAGGACGCCTCGATGCTGTATATTTTTCATATGTTCCATCCTATACATGCAGACTATCACAATATGATTAAAGATATCAAATCTTTGCAAATACATATTCTTTATATACCCCCCACCCTCGATAGAACATCCAGACTTGCAATGAACATTTTAAACAAGTAAAAAATTAAAAATTAAAGTGACAATACCACGCATCTCTTCAAAAACAGACTTGTTAAAATTTTCCTATAGGTTTTGGAATTTTTTTCATACGCATAAACGTATACACTTTCAGAAAATTATAAATTTCATAAGTAAATAATTCGGATTATTTCATAAAAATGAATAATTATTTATGGCCCATAAATATATACATCGCAACGTGTTCGAGGTTCCACATTCCATGCTATTCACGCATGCGTATAGTTTTCATAAACAAAACAGCATGGTAAGAGAGGGAAGCCCGGTAGGCCTGCTACATTGACAAAGTCAACCAAAAGGAAAAAAAAAACCAAAAATAGGGCTTGAAATTAGAAAGCAACTTTCCTGACAAAAATTTTGTTGGGAGATTAATATAATCATTGGATGAAGAGAAAACGGGATCTCAGCGACATTCACGTGGGGCTCGCGAAGGTTCTACACTACAGGTTTGTTGATACATGCTGTTATTTCCATGCATGGCTTTCAAAGAAAAAAAACATTGTCAACTCAACGTAAAAATGCACTTATGACATATAAAAATAATTCCCATTTGAAAAGCAAATTGTATTGGAATGCAGAAAGATATTTTGTTTGACATTTTGCCGCGATGACGTATGATTTGGTGGATTTTCCTTTCCTGCACCCCAATACACAAAACGTCAACATTTGTACATTATCATATTAAATTCGTCTGAATGCAGATTAATATGTTAATAAATTATTAATTTACCGGGGAATTAAGGTAGTCCGATCCTCAGGCTTATAAAATAAAAAGTTAAGTAATCAAAAATACTCATTAAGGTATCTGAATCTGCAAAGTTATGTAAATTTATCCACAGTATTTCTTTAAAGTTAAAGATTAAAGTTAATCATATTATATAAGGAAAATTGTCAAATCTCCAATATTTTTGCAGAAAAAGCGAATTGGAATATCAGCAATGCATTTTTTAATTGCAAATTGATCAACAAATATATTTTAGGCTAAAATACTATGGGTATCCAGGCATTCATAGAAATTGTCATGATTTTTTATACTTATTTGGTATTTTTTGTCCTCTATTTCCGACATGTATTCTACAATACATAGTGTCAAAGGCTTTTACTATCATTGAAAGACACCACAAATCACTTCTCATTTCATATCGTGCTAATAAGCATTGGTATCTAAGGCTAGATTCAAGAAAATCTTATTTCTCTAAAACTGTATTAAAGTTTCACATTTTATAGGGTACAAATGTCAACTTTAATAAGACCTTTTTCTAAGACTTTCAAAGACCTTGTATCTTATAGAGATGAATAAAATGAAAATTGTTGCATGAAAAAATATCATTTTCAAGCTTCATTTCGATGCACTTCAAATAAAATATTAATCTTTGGAGTTATCCTTCCTGGCTGAGGATCGGCTATCCTTAAGATATTTTGATTCTCAGAATTGCTTTTACTTAATATTACATTATAATTGTAAGCCCTACATTGTATGCACGTGCCATTTTAGAATTCACGTGGTACAAATAAACAGAACTAAGTTGTACGACCCTTGATTTTCCGTCAGATTTTAATTACGTTAATTTTACATGAGGAGAGAATATTTATTTTTCTCAAATGCTTACTTCAACTTTTTACCTTATTCCTGAATGATATATTGGGTAAATTTGAATGAAAAAGCACACGATTTGCAGCCGCATTGCCGCTTTAAGAGATTCACGTAGTCTTTCAATGCTAAAATTGTGTTTGAAAAGAGATTCTTTAATTGTCAAGTAAATAAAATTTCTTTTCAATATTCCTCCTTTTACTGTTTGCTTAAAGAATGATAGTCCACTTGTTTTTAGAAATCAAACCATGCAACAATCAGGTTTAAATACTCTTTAATAGCAAAAATTAATGTTTCAACTTTTAGCTTGTATAAGTTTGGCAAATCCCATTTGACAATGAAAGAGAGGAAATTTTTATCACCCCCCCCCCCATCAAAAAAAAAAAAAATTACGTTAAATCAAAAAAAAAAAAAAAAAAAGAGCAAAAATATAAATAAAACTCTCTACCTTTCAATAATACTGAAAGAGGCTCTAGATAAAATATTGAAATGAAGTTAAGCCTTCACACAAGTACTATCATATCATAATATACTTCGCCATGATTAAAGTATATACTTTAAATGTTGGTAGCGGTATACTTGAAAGTATTGTGGCAAAGTAAGAGTTGAAAATTAGTAGAATAGTAGATTATTTTAAGCTTATTTTTAGTCCCTCCTTATAGAAAAATTAAGGTAGGGTATTTTTTTTGTTGTTGCTTTTTTTTCATAATCGACTTCCTCCTAAATGAGTAAGGGGATGGAGGTATAACACCAAAACCTATACTCTGTAAAGCTACGGGCTAGTGTAAAATACACATTCCAATGCAAAACTACATGTATACATGTAGATATAACCTTTTGATACAGCACACAGTATTCATTACATTTCTTCATTCTTGTTTTACTCCACCCTTTTACTCAGTTCTGAGTATATTTTTCAGAGAATTTAATTTGAAAATCAGAACAAACATTTTCATTTTGTAACGTCTTCTTTATACTGTATCATAATATGAGAAGTTGATAGAAGATCATTTCTTTTTATGTTCCCGTACGCGTAATCGAAGATTCGGGGGTATATAATTTTATCGTGTCCGTCTGTATGTCTGTCTGTCTATCTATCTGGCGGTCTGTTTGTCCGCAAAAAAATTAACCTTGACCATAACTTTTCATTTATTGGAGCTATGACTTTCATATTTTATATTTGTATTCATTGTGACAAGACCTACTTTGAGTATCACCAAATTTGACCTTTTGACCTTTACCTTGGAGTTTGACCCATTTTACACAAAAATGCCAAATTTTTACTTTTGCCATAACTTTTAAACGGTAGATACTAGTACTCTCATACTTCACATATGTATGTTTTTGGCATGACCTTTCATTGGATACTAAAAACTTTTACCTTTTGACCTTGACCTTGGTGATTTCCGTACTTATGAAAAACTTTTTTAACCTTGGCCATAACTTTTGAACGGTAAGGGCTAGGGTTTTATATTTCACATATGTAATCCTTGTTAGATTAAACTTTTCTTAACAAACCATCAACTTTGACCCTTTGACCTTTGAGTTTGACCTACCTTTTAAAAACTTATCCTTAGCCATTACTTTTGAACAAGTGGTGCTAGGGCTTTCCTATTCTGCAACTGTATTTCTTGTGAGAAGACCCTTCTTTGGGTACCAATATATTTAAATTGCATTTAAGAACAGTTTAATCGTCGCTATATTGCCATACAGGGGCATAGCTGTTTCACAAACACATCTTTTTATATATAAGAGGAGTTGCGGATAAGAGATGGATACCCCAAAGCGTAACAGACGGACATCCCGATCACTATATACCCTCCCGCTTTTCAAGCGAAGGATATAATAATATATAATACTGCTGATTTTTTCTGTCAGTACGATGATTTCCACCATCGAAAAAAATGTTTACCTAACCCTTTAGGCTCGATAAATCTTTTACTCCTTTAGATTCTGAATCATCACATTGATCTTAAAATATAGCTATAATTGTATAATGTTATGAGATCAACATATCATCAATTTATTCCCAGTAAGCCCACGTGAGCATTTTGGCCAATATGCTTCTTTATCTATTTTTTCCCCCTAACAAAATCAGCTTTAATCCACAGGGAGTCAAATTTTTACGGGGTTCATTTTTCTTCACGTGGGTTCTGCAAATTTTTAGGGTGGTGACACTTTTTCTACGGGCAAAAGGGTCATTTTTCGACGTCGAATAATGACCGGGGGTCATTTCTCGCCGTAGAATATTGACCGGAGGTCATTTTTCGCTGTCGAAAAATGACCCCCGGTCATTATTTGATAGGTGTCATTATTCGTCTTTACACAGGCAAGGGTTGCATACTGCTCCTTTTCTTCACATTATCCCAGGCAAGTAGTTCAATTTTCTATAAAAATTATCGTACTTTTTCTTGTAGCCCAGATACTCAAATGGATACTGCATTAAGTGTAAATGGACAGGGACGTGTTATCTTTTCATTTACATTAATTTTCTTATTTTTTTCCCTAGATCAATTAAGTTTCTTACATTATTTAGATTATGTCTTTAAAGTGACTTTAAAGCGATTACACATTATAAATCTTTTTTTTTCAAACGATTTGTTTTTGAATATTCATAATACATGCAATATGTACATTTAGCCTTCTGTCTTATTGTGCATTAATTAATGACCCTTTGTACAAATTACATGTATTGAATTAATTAAAGGTAAACATCACTTTGGAGATGGAAGATGAAAGATCTACGAGATCCACCAACGCAGAACCAAGCAGTATTTTATTTCTTTACTAGAATTTAACTAACATTTTAACTAATTTTTAAGGCAATCACCGGTATTCTGTTATTTTATAGACATTGATTCATGTGTTTCTGGGATCGGAATGTTCACAGAGCAGATGCGCTTCATATATATAGAAATATTACGTAAAGATTAAATAAAATAATATCAATTAGTACAAGTATTTTGTAAGCTTTTTGTTTCATAAAAACCTGCTGTTTAAATTTCAAGAAAAATCTTCTGGTAAGATATTGTTACTATTTTTTGTAAAAGAAAAGATTTTCATAAATGTATTGTAAATAAATTCATTTGTAATGTTGGACCGCGAATTTTATCATTTAGATTTACATGTTAACATGCTTGACAGAATTTATTTACATGTAGTTCGAATGGATATGTTACATACATGTATCTTATCTGTACTTACGACAAAAAGATTAATTTTTGCAGATAAAATATCGTAAAGGAAAAAAGTACCGAATAAAGAATATTTAAATAAATTATTAATAAGCATTTTGAAAGAATTCAAGACACAGAAATAACTTAATTTTGAAATAAATGATAGACCAAATTCTTATTTTTATGTAAATTCAGTTATAAGATAGAAAAGCTAAAAGTACATGAGTGAAAAATCAAAGCATGAATTCAAATCTAAAATTTCGTTTTCGAAGAGAATTTTCCAATTCTTTACATGTATTGTAGGCGAACTTATTTGTTTAGAGCTGTTGTCTATCCTTGGCGAAGATGTTCTCCGAGCTCTTCTGAGTAATCGATTGCCAAAACCAGTCTTACAGCGTCTAGTCGTGAGATTAAGAATAATTGACTGCTCGTTACTCGGTAAGATTTCTCTCTCTCTCTCTCTCTCTCTCTCTCTCTCTCTCTCTCTCTCTCTCTCTCTCTCTCTTATTCTGATGTCAATACGATAAATCCTGGTATTCTTCAGATAAAAGAAACCACAGAGTCTGACACATTTGTTTCGTATTTGGATATTTCACTTGAAAAAAAGTTAATGGTAATCTAACAACCAAGCTCTTTGATAAACGTGATGACTTTTCAATTGTCAACTTTCTTTGCTTATGCAGTAATATACCCTCACAACCTCATACCGAATTTATATATCTCAGCTGATTCGATACGCAAGAGCATGCCCTAGGTATGAACAATTCCTAAAACGAGGTAAGTTATTTACATGTGCAAGTTGATGAAACAAAAATATCAGCAGTATCGGTTAAAGTCTAAATTTCATCAGTTCTATTGTCGATAGAATGACCTTACAGCAGATACGATTTAGTATTGAGTTATATGCGGACTGACGTTTTCGATACGAATTGTTTGTCCATTATTTAAACACTGAATTGACTTTTCGTTAATTCCCGATTATGACAAGAAGCACACGGCATGTGTTACCGGTAGGCCAGGGATGCTCACTCCTCCATGGCACCTGATCCTACCTCTGATGCTTTGGAGATCCATGTTTGCTCTGCTCTTATTTTATATTGTTTTATGGACTTTTGATTTTGAATACTCTACGTTGTTTCCATATGTTTCATATCAAATAGAAACTGGTCACTCTGTTTCTTGAACAAGCGCTCGGCACTTTGAAATGAGAGTTTCGGGTCCTTCGGATGAGACCTTTCAAACGAGGCCCAGTGTCACGGCAGGCATTGGCTCGGTCAAGATATATCGTGAGTCTCTAGCCTAGTGGTAGAACGTTCGCTCTGTGATCGGGAGGCCTGAGTTCGATTCTCTTTCTCGGCGCCGCGTTAAACCTAAGACGTAAACATCGGTAGTGACTGCTGTTCCTTGGCCAAGTGCTCGGCATTAGAAGTGAAAGTCATGAGTCCTTTAAAAATTAGGTCCCAATTAGGTAGGCGCTGGCACTATAAAGAACCTTAAAAGCTCAATGGCCCTGAGTGCCAAGTATAGGTCTAAATTTGAAGGTTTTCACCGGCATAAAGTGACGGACTTTAAACAAAATACAATAAATCAATCAATCTGTATTAGTGAGCAATTTTCGAACTGGACGTAAACAACAATCAATCAATCAATCAGTGTAAATACCATCTGGTATTGAAATAGTTTTCTCGAACTGTAAGGTTCTTTTTATTTTAATACCAAATCTTTGCCTTGATTAAAGGATACTTTTCTCATAAATAAAAACTTTTCACTTTTTAAAAAAAGACAAGGGTGATATTTAGTTGTCTTATATCAAACCAAAAACTTCTCAAAAGACCAGTTGTACTCCCTTACAACCAAAGGTTCGACACCTTTCCTTGATTCTTGCTCGAGTTAAGATCATCTTTTACAGGCTTATTTGATTTTTTATATACTGTGGCATCACCCGTTTTGATATTCAATGCTTTGTTCGAGACAATGAAAAAATTTTAACTATTAAACAGAGGTTTTGTATCGAATCCTGCAAAGTAGTTATATATTGTCTCACTCGTATTTATGTAATATCTTATGTCATCATTTGTTTCTTTTAGCCTACATTTATACAATATTTAGAGGACAGAGAGTCTCAACGGGTAAGGTATTGTCAGTAATATTAAAAATGTTTTTTGCGAAATATTTTCCTTTTTTTTTTTTATCTTAATATATTTTTTTAACATGAAGTTTGTTTCTGCAGTAAATATTAGTTCAAGTTCTTTTTAAATATGAGTGGCTAATAGCTTTTTGTAAACGTGAATTTTAAATACAATATCCGCAGATTTTTTAAATTTCTAATATATATTGTATATTAATATAATAAATATATAAGATCCTATTTTTTTTAAATACAAGTGAATTTTCAAAACTTTATCTGTAGTTTAAAAAAAAATGCGTAGTTGCTTAGCTCACCTGAGCTGAAAGCTTAAGTGAGCTACATGTATTCTGATCACCTGTCCGTCAGTCTGTAAACTTTTTCACATTTTTGACATCTTCTCCAGAACCACCGGGCCATTTTCAACTATACTTGCCACAAAGCATCCTTGGGGGAAGGAGATTCAAGTTTTGTTTTTTTTTTTCAAATAAATGGCAACGCCCTTATTAAAAAAAATTGTGAAAATTTAGTGGCACGTTTTAAAATCTTCTTCTCAGGAACCACTGGGTAGGGAAAGATGAAACTAATGTGAAGCATCCTCGGGTAGTTGAGATTAATGTTTGTTCAAAACATGACCCCTGGGGTTAGGTTGGGGCCACAATGTTTTACATAGGAATATATAGGAAAAGTATTTAAAAATCTTCTTCTCAAGAACAACAAGTCATAATTGATCATATTTATATGGAAGCAACACCGGGTAGTGCAGATTCAAGTTTGTTCAAATCATGACCCCCGCTGATAGGGAGGTGCAAAAATAAAAGTTCAAACTTATCGGGAAAAAAGCCACCGTAAGTCAAAGAAATATGTAAGGAATCTTTGTAGATTCAAGTTTGTTTAAATCAATCCCCTTTTGCCTTTTTGGGAGAGGCTGAGACCACATGCATTTAAAGTTTTTATAACTGGATTGATGTTTGCTTTTTTTTTCTCCTAGCCATAGTGCTCATGTGAGCGATAAAATAAAAAAGGGGGTAGAACTCTAAGACCATACCAAATTTCCGACTTATTAGAAGCACGTTGAATGTAAAAACAATTCATTTTGCCTGCAGTTTCCTGTATCAAAAATGATCTTTGAACCATTACAGAGATGCTGTGGAATTGTAGTCCTCTTCAGAACATATCAGTCAAAAAATAAGAAAGGGCTACATTATAACAACTACATGTATGTCAAAATACATGCAAAATGATCCCGGAAAAAATATGGTAAAACTCTACCATTCTGCAAAAGTAATGCCCTCCTTGCAGCATGATTTTCATATTTTCAACATTGGTTATGTCTCTCTTCTTATTTTTTTCTTCAAATTTGAAAATCATTATTATCCTGTATTTCTATATAACATGGAGAGCGATCTGTGAGACTTCATTTAAGCCTTAATTCTGACCACTCAAAAATGCTTTCCTTGGGAAAATTATAGCTCTCATCAATTAAATAAGAAAAAATATATCAATGCCATATGTCATATGTACTAAGAATCTGTACAGATCGCAATGTTTCAAATAATAAATGAAAATCCATCATCATGTTAATTAATTGAAATTTCCTTTTATTTCAGACTTAAACAATTTTGAAATGAAGGATTTATGTAAAATGGCAAAATACGAAAGAAATAGGTTCAGATTGCAAAGGCCATGGCATTTTGTTCATGAAATAAACAAAATGGCACGTAGATGTAAAACTATTCAGAGCACTGGAAAAGAATGCTTCTCTGACAAAATTGAAAAGGAGCTATTGAAAATCAAATCCGAGATGAAAGAAGTACGTTTCTGCTACATGTATATTTATATATGTGTTCTTTCATGAAAATTATTTATTTATTTATTTATTTATTTATTTATTTATTTATTTATTATTAGATGATAAATAGATTTGTATCCAATCTTATTTCTGAGTCCATTGAAGGAGTCATCATAGCATTGCAAACAAAACTTATTTTACGTGAAGAGAAGGCGATTCTTCCATCAGTAAAAAATGAAATGGATAAAACAAGTAAGTATAAAATATTTGTATGAAAAAATATTTTAAAATTGATAATAAACATTGAAATTTATTAACTTAAAAAAAATCTTTTCAGGATTGAGATTGAGGCTATTCAAGACAAAACCTTTAGATGTTAAAGAACTTTTTTTTCGGCTTCTGCAATCGCCTCAAAGCAGGATAGTTATGCCAAAGGATAAAAATATAAGAATGTGGTTTGCGAAAAATCTTTCTGATGCTATCCATGAAGGATATATAACATTTCCAGACAATTTTATGCATTTGGCTTGCCTTGAGGAATTTAAAAATACATATGATGAGAAAGAACTCGTGGAAAAGATGTCGAAGGGATCAAAGGCGCGATATTTGAGGTCAAATAATTACGATCAAAAGCACAGTGTTAGAGGAGATACTGTTTATATAAGTGTTTCGGACCACCTCTTTAGAAAAGTCATAGATGAGCTTCAATGGTTTATTTTGAAAACGCCTTCAGTCAAGGATAGTTCAGCTCACAAATATATTGCAAGATCATGTAAGCATATATGGAGCAGAGAGAGAGAGAGAGACGGAGAGAGAAATTAACTCTTTTTTTACGATTTAGTAGTATGTTTACACATTTATAAAATATCATTATACCTTTAGTTAATTGTTCATATGAATCGATAGGACCAGTCACAGTATAAATCACAAAATGTCGACATTCCATAATAAAATATGCTTACTAGTATCCAGAAATTTGCAACAAGCGCACCCATTCTAGAAGAGAATTCCAGAGCTTTGCATATTCATATCTGAATATTTTATATCTAAAAGACTTCAGACCAAAATTCATTGATCTTTCTTTAGTCAGACATCTGAATGAGTAATATTTCCTTGTGAAGAAAGCATTGTTTTCAGTTGTGTATTTCATTTTGATTATTTTACATAAATGAAGCCATATTTACGTTCTTTAGTAGCTCGAGTTGGGCAGTATTTAAAAGCGTTTGCACTAGAGTCTTGGGGAAAAGAGTCCATCATTTCGTCGCGGGTATGATTTACACTTCGGGACCTAGAGACCTTTTGGATGGGACTGAATAAATTGAGTTCCAGTGTACATTGTTGTAGACGTTGCTGTGATATAAAAATCTCCCACTGCTCAATAGCCCTTAGTTCCGAGTAAAGCTCTAAACTAGCAAGCCATCTACCTACAGAAGTGGCGTCTTCATACAAGTGAAAAATATGAAAGGGGTGTTAAACAAATAATATCAACTGAACATGTACATGTATATATTTATTTACTTATTTTCTTTCAGTGAATATACCCGAGAAAATATTTTCCGGAAATGGTGAAAAACTGAAAGAAATCGCTCAACAAATTACGGATGGAAGTCATTGGGAGAGTAATATCCTACTTTTCATGTTTGGGAATGGGGGAAAAGGAAAATCATCACTGTTGCAACGCTTGAGATTACCTTCGATGAGACAGGTTGACTCTGATCCCACCTCAACTGTCAAAATTCATGAATTTATGTTTGTTGTCAGATCAGGGTTCTTACGAGGTATAATTTCTATGTACCCTTTACCCATATAAATTATGAAACTGAAAAAGATGTTTTTTGATGCCGGAATAAATAAATTTCAGAAAAGAAGAAATATAAGTAAAAAGTAACACTCTAATATCAACTGTATATGAAAAAAATATGCTTGTTCTTTTTTTTTTTTTAGTTCCAATTTATGAAAAAGACATAATTTTGCTTTAATTAATCTTAAGTAGTTTTATGTAAGTTTTCAAAACGAAATTATAACTAAAAGCATTATCATTTATTTATTTAATTTTTTTTTCAGTTAATATTATTGCTTTTTTTAACAGAAAATTCAAATGAAAACAATACCATATCTTTTGCTGACGCTGAAACAGCAAATAAGGCATTGGCGACAAAGAGGAAAGTCAAAAATAAAACTGTACATAAAATTATAAGTACTGACCACAGAATTTCATCAGAAAATGGGACCACTCAGAGTGACGCATGGATTAGAAAAATATATCACGAAAATAAGAGAAACGATGTCAGATTTGATTATCCTTTCACAAATGACACTATCTTCTGTGCGTTTCCTTTAAGTGTTGTCAAAAAAACATTCGAGGAAAATTATGGACAATGCGACGTTTTTCATTTACTTCCAAAACGCATGGTCATTGAAGACACTCTTGCTACGAAGATAACTGTTGTTGACATTGCATGCGACGAAAGAATTTATACATGTCATTCAGCGTGTGTCGGTCCAAGGGGCATAACTATAATTGAAGTGGATATGTCAAAAGACCTCGATGATTTAATCGTCAAATTTAGTTGGAAACAGAAAGGTCAGACATTTTATTAATTTATCATACGAAGCACATTAGGAATGCTAGCATTTTTACAAGAAATTTCAGGAAAAAAAATAGCTACAAATTCACTTTTAGAGTTGCCACATTAGAAGCACCGAAACAAAAATGTCAATTATTAAATGGAAAACACATAAATTACGAGATGTACGTGTAATTATAATTATAACCCGGTTACAAATTTTAAAATAAATGATAAACTTTAAATGTTTTACTTTTCTCTTACGTTTATCTTAAACGTAGTGTAGTTTCATTTTTATTTTGAAAATACATAACAATATTTTTTAAAACTTGAAAAGAAGAAAAAAATGATTCCAACATCATTTAACACATATTTCTTTATTTCCTAACATTAAAAACATAACATTATATAAAATAACATTATTTTTATTTTAATTTTCAGATATTATCAAAAAGAAAATAGAGTCTATTCATATTCATGGAGGCAAAGAAATCCCCGTTGTTCTTGCATTGACGCACACAGAAGCCGGATTACCTGACCATGAAGTAAAGTAAACATTCTTTCTTTGTTTTGCAATTCAAAAATTAAATGTCATTCAGAAAGATAATGCATTTGTCATTTTAGTCGATAGTGTTCCTCTGCAATTTCCCATGTTTCCCATTTTTGTGGTACAAGTGGTACAAATCAGTTCGTACAATACTGTTAAGAAATTGTATATAACTTATAAATACTTGATTTTCTTTTGCATTCTTCACTCTAAATCATCTCTTCTTAGTGACTCACTAATGACTCACTAATGACGCCATTATACAGTCTCATAACTGCAACCGTACCGATGTGTGAAAAAAATTGAGTTAGGCACGTTACGAAGATTTGTTTGTACTTACCGTTGCAGTTATAAGACTATATCTTGCGAAAAATAATTATTTGATGCTTTTATTTATTTCTTTTACCCTCTGCCTTGAATGTAAATATGATATATATTTTAAAATCCATGTATAACCCGTGGTTTTAGCAACGGTTATTGGAAGATCCAATGCAACAACTTCTGTTCAAAGTGAGCTTGATTTCTGATTTTTGCTTATGACATTTCACTTCCTCGGTGTTTAAATCAGTGACGTCATTATAAACCTCATACTTTAAACTTTTGTCCACTTTCCGTTATATGGTACCAGGTATTTTAAATGCCATAGATTTCCACACACTTTAGATGCAAAATGATTGTGGAATGTAAATATGGTAACTTAATAATAATTAGGATCCCTTAAGCTACGAGAGGCATTTGAAAAGTTCTGAGAACTGTTCGATAAAATATTAACTGTAGAGCGGAAATTAGCAAGTTTTATATCATTGAAAAGAAATATAATATTTGCATCCATTCCTACATCACTCATTTTTAGGACGCAACAGTTCCAAAAAGGAATTTTGAATGCTTAGCATAATGAAGATATGCACTTTGTTCACACGAGAAAGTTGGAAAAGTGCTGACAAAGGCTTTTTAAAAAATATATTTCAAAGGAAAATTATACAGTGGAAGATCAAGACTTATAAAATATAATGGCACTGCTAATCAGCAATTCCATAGCTGAATTTATGGTTGGATCGTAATTGAACACACGGGACTCTGACATCATTTTTTGAAATTTGTGCACCATAGAAACTGTAAATTGACGTCACATGTGTCTTTTTTAATATTTTCATTGATATCATAATAAATGTCTTCTACTATCTCTCGTAATACCCTCGCAGAATATTGTTAGGGGTTATATATTTTCTAACCTAATTTATCGTTCTGATACGTATACGCTACATGTATATACATTCAAAATTGCAAAAAAATATTGTTGAACAATTTGCTTCTTACTGATCTTATGGGCAACGGTACAATAAATTTGACCCTATTACAGTAAAAAATGTAGCCTAAATATTTATCATATTTTATCAGATGTTATCTTGAAGTAAAAATAATTTTATTTGACGTAAAAGAGCTGGAGTAATATGTACATGTATCTATCATTTAACGAATCATGCAAAGTAATGCAAATGTATTACTGTGTGTATTTTTGCACTTAAACGTATCTTATTTGGAGTATTAAATACGAAATTATTGTGTGTATTTTTACACTAAAACGTATTTTATTTGGTTATTAAATACCAAAGCAGTCTATAAAATATTTTTTGTATCAAAGTCTTTATGACTTAAGTGCAGGTCGTTTGGATATACCGTATATTTTAAAACAATAAAAGAAAGATCGAGTTTGGGTTAGATATATAATTTTGAGATATTGCGATTTTTTCATGTCAAAAAGAGTACATTTTCACAGATTTCTATCATATATATATATATATATATATATATATATATATATATATATATATATATATATATATATATATATATATATATATATATATATACATAAGCAACCTAAATTCAATATTTACAAAAAACAAAACAAAACGAAAACATTTTCTGACTAAAAAAATAAGGAGGACTTAAGTTCAAAGGTAACTGTGTAGACTTGCAGAAATGTCTTCTTTATATCCCTCCATAAAATTAAAAAAAAATCCATCATAAATCTTATTCATTTAATGTTTCATCGAAGGTCAACATGTCCAAAACTTATTTTTCAATAGCCGAAAAACAATCTGAGGTATAAGGTTAAAACTTTTACAGTTTATAAATATATCATCTTTTAACGGAAAGAATGTATCACTTGAAAACAAACATTTGAGGAAAAAAAGAAGAAAATAATATATTCTTAAAAATGCACCTGCTTTATTCTGTCCTTGTAGTGAAAACCATCATCGCAAATTTAATATATGCTTATCAATGAAGGGCAAGTGGGACATGAATGGTCTTTGGAAGACTCTTATTTAAAGCATGTCATGTATAAAGGCAAGACCCTTATAAAATCCGACTTTTGCAATGTACTTTCGGTTTCAAATCTTAACATTTGGACAAAATAAACAGGGAAAACAAGTTTCTAGAGGCTATCAAAATCCAACTTGCCCTTTTTTGATAAACATATTTTTTTCTGCAATGATGGCTTTTACTAAAAGTATGGAATTTATTAGGTGTATTTTTTAAAATATAGGCAAATTAATAAAAAAAGAATTTTCTCGAAAAAGTATTTTATTCAATATAAGTTATCAAGTGGTTCTTTTTATCTGTTTATCAATGATATATTTATAAACTGTAAAAGTTTCAACTTTATAAACCACATATTTTTGGAGTTATTGTAAAAATAGTTTTTGGAAATATTGACCTTTGATGAACCCTCAAGACTTTGTAAGCAGTTTTAAACTTGAATACTTTTTAAATCGGATATTGTTGTATTTCATTGTTTAATTTAAAAAAAAAAATTAATTATAATAAATAGTTTCTAAGTTAGAATTTTTGACAAAACTTTTTTCAAAGACTGTCGGGTGATAAACTTAAGTAAAAACTTTTTAAAATCAAATTATGAAGATAACATAGTTATTTTAATTTCTTTTTTTCTCATCTAGGCTGTTACTTTCAAGAAGAAAATACTGAGGGAGATATCACAATGGCCGGAGTGTCTTCAAAATCACTTGACAAGAGACACTTTTAAACTTAGTATGGAAAATATCCTGATTATTGGGCCTAAGTCCACAGATGGTATAGAAAAACTTAGACAACATATTGTTGACCTTTCTAAAAATTGGAAGAAGCCCATTCCTTCAAAGTACATTGTATATGAAAATCTTCTGCAACAAATGCGAAGTAAGGAAAAAGTAATTACAGTAGACAGGTTATACAACGAAATGGAACAATTTCCAAAAGAACTTCAACTGTCAAGGAATGCCTTCTACAGAATGTTGCAACATTTCCATGATGCAAAGCAAATTTTATACTTTAAGGAGGGAAAAACCCAAGGCTATATTATCCTTGATGTTCAGGAGTTCATACGTGCCTTTTCTACGATTCTGTTGGCAGAGCGAGAGTCAGTGAATCATGGAGAGGCATGGAACGCGTTCGAAAATACTGGAATAATAAGCGAAGAGCTTATTATGTATATTTTGGACAATGAAAACATTGATAGTTATATAAGGCCAATTATGTTTTATTTGGAAAGAATTGGATTTGCTTTTCCTCTAGGCAGATCAGGAAAAAAATTATATATACCGAGTTTGAATTTAAAACAATTCTTACCCGACAAATTGAAAAATGTTTTGACAACATCAACGGTTTGTTTTCAATTTGAAATCCTTCCTGATGATGTTTATTACAGAATCATAAGCTCATTGATTGTTGATGATAATTGGAAAATTCGAAAAGATGCTAAAGATGTCTGCTTGTACCAAAATGTAACTATTCTAACAAAAGACGAATTGAATATTTTGATTGGCTCTAAGAACAATGCTATCCATCTGCAAATTCTTCTCTTTGACCTTTCAATAGAAACCGAAGGGGTTGGCTCCGGGATAAAAGAAACTATAGAGAAGAACATTAGAAAATTAATTGAATTTTATTCAGACATTAAATATTTAATTGCTTTTAAATGTAGAGAAACTCTATTTTCCGAGGAAAGAATTGCGTCTTTAATTTCCAAAAAGAAGGTGAAGGAGGTAGCCAAAAGCAAATGGAATATGGAATGTCCAAGTTGTCCTCTGTATGAAACCCACATTATGGACCTTAAAAAAATATTGCAACCATGGGAAAAAATGGTACTCTCTCTCTCTCTCTCTCTCTCTCTCTCTCTCTCTCTCTCTCTCTCTCTCTCTCTCTCTCTCTCTCTCTCTCTCTCTCTCTCTCTCTCTCTCTCTCTCTCTCTCTCTCTCTCTCTCTCTCTCTCTCTCTCTCTCTCTCTCTCTCTCTCTCTCTCTCTCTCTCTCTCTCTCTCTCTCTGTGTGTGTTCTGAATTTATGAACTGTATGAACACATACTTTTCTTTTTTTATCTAGAGCCGTATAGTGCAAAGATCTGGATTTCATGCTAAAGATTGTGATGAGAATCTTAATTTCAATTGCTTCCGAGAGCTTTGCGATGTGAGCACTGATGCATTTCGAGTTTTATTCAACAAAATGCTTCCTCCAAATGATTTTAAAAACTTTTTGATTGCAAATGAAGAATGGATAAAAAAGGGGGACTATCATTTATACAGGCATGAGATTGAAGACTTATATCCAGCAATAGGTAAAATCATTAGCGAAAATAAAGAATATTCTTTCTGTAGGAAAGTGAATGAATTTTGATAGAGTGTATGTTCCATAATATGTAATACAAATTTTATGGAATGAAGGGGCACATTTTATTTATTTTCTTTTCTAAAAAATGCAGACTAAGTATTTTTGTAATTTTGAGTAAAGGTTTATATTGTAAAATTTTATGTAATAATATGTTTCAGATGAAAAGAAGAGAGACTGCACATCGAAAAACTTTGATCTGCTTTTAATGTACAAACTTTTACGCAATGGAAATGGAAAGGGGGTATTCTCCTTTGAAGAACCCACCCATGGTTATTGTCCTAAGAGACCTCCACTACCGGGGCATATCACCATAGGTGACGACATGCAGCGATTACTTCTTCATCGAAACTTTGTCTCACATTCAGCTGAGAAAAAAATGGGCCAGCAGGAATTTGAAATGAAGTCTTTGGATATTAAGCATGTTAGTTGAAAATTTTATTATACAACAATTGTATTATCTTAAGTTTAGATCTCCTACAACTTTTTTTTCCATTTTCCCTTATTAAGTCTACTTTTAGTACTACTGATAAGGGATTAGAAGAGCGTATTATAACTATAATTTTGTCTTCGGCTCGTTTGTCTGTTTGTCTGCCTATCTTTATCTATTTGAATTCTTTTGCCTGTTCGTATGTACAAAAACAAATATTTACATTTGCAAATAGTTTTCTTTGATGAATCTTTTGGAGAGATAATATGTTCGATTCTCTATGAACTTTTTTTTTTGGGGGGGGGGGGGGGGGCGGTCAGAGGTTTTAGCGTGATCTAATCACTCGGATATTTTGTTTACATTATTGTCTGGTTTCGGAACTACCAAATTAAAAGCGTTGAAAAAGTTAAAATAACTGATACACATAGGTATTTTTATTCAACAGATGTTCAACAAATCTTCGTTTAGTGTTTTAAATACTATAATTTGCCTAAAATCGTATTTACTTTTTTAACCCGAAATTCCCTTATGTAAACTAAAACAGGAGATATCACCGCTTTTAACTTCAAATACATTAAGAACTCATGAAATACGGTGGATGTGACCGGTGGTCAGCATATTCCTTCATGGCATCTGATCCCACCTCTGATGTTTTAGCGGTCCGTGTTTTTTGTATTGTTCTATGGACTTTGATATTGAAAACTCTTCGTTATCTCCATATCCGTCATAGTAAGATTATTCTCAGCAGAGATCATTGTTCTTACATTATAAACAAAGAATTCCTGAACTGGATTACTAGACATCATTGTAATTATTCAAATGTTGGATCGAGGCGAGCTTTCAAGACTAAACAACTTTTAATTCATTGCGCGTCATAACACAACAATACGGCGGCTCGTTCGTGTAATAAATGAAGTTGTATTCGGAATTTTTTCGTCTCAAATGAAAATATAAGTGATAAACAACAATATTAAAATGTTCACTTGGAAATGAACTTAGTTTGTACGTGATTAAATCTATTGGGAAGCCCTTCTGGCTTCACAGGATTTGATCACGTGACCAACTAAGTTCATTTCCCAGAGAACTTATTAACATCGTTGCTTATTTCTTACATAAAAACAATTTGTTATGTCTTAAACCTAAGTTACATATATGATGAAAAAAGTCTTTACATTGGTTTTCTATTATGTTTTTCTAGGCAATAATGAGAATATGTGGAGAAGAGTTCAAAGACGAATTTAGAGGAAAAATTGAAATTGTTACTAAAGATTATATGGCACGTGCACATGCCCAAAATGTTCTCAAATTAAGAGAGAGAAACTGAGTAGGATCAGTTTCTGTCATTGCTCGATGTTTTGCATCGTATCAATAAAAAAAATTTAAATGAAATTTTTAAAGAAATTAATTAAATTGCAATATTCAAATGTAATGACAAGTTTTAAAGAAAAAGTAAAAAATAACATTTAGAAAATTATTTATTTAACATATTGTATTTATTATGATAATTATTATTATTATTATTGCTGTCGTTGTTGTTGTTTATATTTTGATCATCATAGTTTTTGTTATTTATAAATATTGTTAAATGTAATTAGTAGTTCTCCATGTCTTTTTTGCTTATGATGTCAGTAACATGATATACATATGGTTGAGAAGCAAAAATGATTAAAAATATATATTGACGTTAGCTTTCTTACACAATAGAGATAACGCGTACAGAAATGCGGCCTACAATGGTACCAGGATCGTTGTCAGCACACGTGTATTGTGTTCTAGCTGCATGAATATTTCTAGCCAATAAATAACCCAGGTATTCGAAGTTCCAGCTTTTATAACAACTTGCTAAATTCACTGATGTATTGGAATGAGAAAAAATATTTCACTTCAAATAAAATTAAAAGATAAACAAGAGTGTTTGTGAAATACTGATGCCCCTGTATGACAACATAACGAAAGTTAAATTTTCTCAAATGAAAATTAAACAAGTTTTAAATAAGAAAAGTAAGGCCTTTTAACAAGAAATACTAATTTTGAATATAAAATTCTAGAACCACCTGTTCAAACATTATGGTCAATATTTATGTTTTTTTTACAAGTAGGTCGACCTCCGGGGTCAAGGTCAAAGGGTCAAGGTTTTTGGTTTTCTAAAGAAAGACATTGTCACAAAGATTACATGTGGGAAGTATGAAAGCACTAGCTTTAACCCTTCAAAAGTTATTACCAAGTTTAAAGTTTTTAAAAAGTAGGTCAAACTTAAAGGTCAGAAGGTCAAAGATGTTGGTATTCAATGAAAGGTCTCGTTACAAGGATTATATATGTAACGTATGAAAGCCTTAGCCCTTACATTTCAAAAGTTAAGGCCAAGGTTTAAGTTTTTTAAAAGGAGGTCAATCTCCAAAATCAAGGTCAAAAGGTCAAAGAGGTGGTATTTAATGGACGGTCTAGTCACAAAGATTATATATGTGAAGCATAAAAATCATGCACTAACCGTTCAAAATTTATTGCGAAGGTTAATGTTCTCTAAAAGTAGGTGAAACTCGAAAGTCAAGGTATATGTTTCAAATCTGTTAGTATCCTACGATTCTTCTTGTCAAAAGCATTACATATTTGAATTACAAAAGCCCTAAGCACTACCATTCAAAAGTTATGGCCAGGGTTAAAGTTTGGTTTAAATAGGTCAAACGCCAAGGGTATGGTCAAAGGCCAAAGCTGTTGGTAATCATTTCAAAGTCTTGTCACAAAGAATATAAAGGTGAAGTATATCAGTCTTGGTACCAATTGTTCAAAAGGTGTGACCAAAGTAAAGTTTATATTTTTCGTGAAAAAGTGTGTCAAACGCCAAGGTCACTGTCAAAAGGTCAAATTCGGTAGTACCAAAAGAAAGGTCTTTTCAGAAGGAAAAAACCTGTGAAACATGAATGCAATACTCCCAGCCATTTAAAAGTTATGAGCAAGGTTAAAGTTTATCGGACAAACAGACAAACAGACAGACAGCTAGACAGACAGATGGACGGGCAGGGCAAAACTATATTCCCCCGAAACTTCGTTCATTGGGGCATAAGAAGTCATTTCTTTCTTCGTTTTTTTTCATAAAATATACATAAATAACGTTTAAAATATATGACTATACTGTACATAAGCTGCAATTCTGTCGAAAAAGTATATATGGAACGTCAAAAATACATGTGGTTAATTAGGTTGTTTCTTTATATTTTATTCAAAAAATGATTTTTCTTTTTGAAATTTACATTTTTCAGACTGCATAGGAATGAAATTGAAGATGTGAACATTTCAAAACACCTTTAACTGATTTTTTTTTTATAAATAAATGCGTTTAGATTAGAACAAATCAACAAAAATCAACAGCAACGACCATCTTTCTTTTACGGAAGATGTTTTAGCCGAATTATAAAAATATCTGATTTACTACTATGTGATTGGAGCGAAATGGCACAGGTAGAAAAAACAATCATGTATAAAATATGTTTCTTTCCTTTTGACACTAGAACGGGGGAATAGATGTGGCAAATAAGACCAGTTCAAAAGGTAATTCTTCACTGGTCTTAATATACAGTACACCGCACATGTATATGACCACCAGTGGCACAAGAAAATATTATATTCAGAAGATATATTATAGATACTCAAAGGATCTGCCATGATTTGTGTTTCGATATCGTTTTTATCTAACATAAAGTACAAGTTGCATGTTTTTTTTAATCCCCAAGGTTTTGGGATAAAACATACAACTCTTATGATAACAAATCAAGGCTCAGGGATAAAAACACACAACTCGTTAGATAAAAACCACATTCAACAACAGTTTATAGGAGATTCCCCTTAACCCTCCTTTAAATATCACTATTAATGTTTCTCAGGGTTTTTATAAAGGAATTCACTTTGTTTTACGTTTTTAATCTCATGCTAAAACCATTGTTACGTTACAACGTTCTCTGCTTTTTGAAATACTTTTAAGTTTAATAAAAATTAAGCTTTGAATTAATCTGACCCTGAGCAGAAATGTATGTAAACAGAGATAAGTGTGTAGGTAGAAAAACAAAAAAGCAAATACATACACAATTAATCGTATTTGTACATTATTTGTGCCCCTGAAGAGAGTAAGCTGTTGATGAAATTTATCATTTTAGTAATGTATCACATGTATTATGCACATTTTATGCAAGACATGATTATTAGGAGCCTACTTTCGTGCAAAGGGTCAAAACGTATCTTTTATAAGAATATCGACAATTATGCATTAAGCGGAGATGCTTCTTTCTACTATTGTACATTTTGACCTGTTTGGTCGCCAGCAATTTTACAATTGTTTACAATCAAACAAATAATGTACAGTATACCGCACATGTATATGACCATTTGTGACACAAGAAAATATTATAATTCAGAAGATAGTTACTTAAAGGATCTGCCATGATTTGTGTTTGGATATTATTTTTATCTAACAAGTTGAGTGTTTTTATCCCCGAGGTATTTTGATAAACACATCGCAGCATTGTAAAGGCTGAAAAAAAAGAGGCGGGACCTAATTTGGACGGGAAAAGTTTACTATGACGTCACACGAAAAATATGACTTTTATGTATTCCTCACAATACCAAAAAATGAAATAATTTGCAACTTTAAACTGTATTAGAATAATAAACAATAAAATTTATCAATGCATTTAAAAAAGTTCCTAGTTATATATCCTATACAGCTGTTTATAAACAAATCACTGATCTAGATGAACTTGTCAATCATGACGTCATTTTGGTAAAAATGACGTATCTCATGTACTGTGAGAGACGGGTTGAGGAATTTTTTAACAATGAAAAATGCGTTTTATTATAAAACAGAATATTATGCACAGGTTTTAATTAATACCAATGTATATCCATTGTTTAGTGCGACAATTCATTAACTATCGAGAGAATGTATTTAAATAATTTTGTTGTGGTTTTATGTTCAGGTTAGGTATATTTTACATCGAGGCGCATCATTAAATCGTAATTTCGCAAGGGCATACACTAAATAAGGTATAACTGCACCTTGCTCCTTTGTTTTGCTTCTTTTTTCTTGGGGTCAGAACTTGATTAAATTTAATTTAAAGTATAAATTTAATCAAGTACATGGCTGTTTCAGACCACAAGAATGTTTGATAGATTATGTAATCAATTACGCCATAAATTATGTAATCACGATTTACATATTATTCATATTCATAATTCGGTTTCATTCTGTTGTGAATTTTTGATAGAGATAATAAGTTGTTTATTAATAATTTTATTGATTTCATGATCAATTATTACATAATTACATGTAATTACAAGTATTTTCTATAATTAAAGTCACATTAGTGGCAACAAACCTAAATGTCTTGTTGTTTATATGAGAATGGAGAGTGAAGGCGGTTTCTTGAAATTCTGCAATAGTTCAATAACTGTGAGTTGGGTTCACGACAGTACACGAAAATGTTAATGAACGAGAAGTTCCACAAATTAGTTATTATGTCAAAATGAATTTGCATTGGCAATTGTACATAAATGACAATTGTACATAAATGAATTTTAAGTTTTACTTAAAATATTTTATGTACATTGGAATGCTCTGCTTGTAAGAGTTATCGTGCTTGCATTATCCTTGGAAAGTTTTTGGAATGTCCAAATTAGGAGAGGCAGATGCAAGCGATTCTTGGAAATGGGAGCATTTAGTAAGAGCCCAATGAAAATCGTGCGCGGTAAAAATCTGGACCCGGTCGTCCAGATAGCGTCACTTTTCAGTTTCTTTTAGGACCCCGTGAAAAGTACATGTGTGTTGAATAGCTTCAAATTATTATAAGCCGCCTCCACCCCGCCACCTGTTCCTTTTTTAGGACGTTTAATTCTGTCTACTTTTTCTTTTCTTGGTGTTTAATATGTTTTACGTTGTTTTCGGTTTCAGACCACAAGAATGTTTGATATATTATGAAATCAATTACGTCATATATTAATAAATGTAATCACGATTTACATATTAATCATATTCATAATTCGGTTTCATTCTGTTGTGAATTTTTTATACAGATAATAAGTTGTTTATTAATAATTTTATGGATTTCACGATCAATTATTACATAATTAATTACAAGTATTTTCTATAATTAAAGTCACTTTAGTGGCAAAGTGCAACAAACCTAAATGTCTTGTTGTTTATGAGAATGGAGAATGAAGGCAGTTTCTTGAAAGTCTGCGATAGTACAATAACTGTGAGTTGGATTCACGACAGTACATGAAAATGTTAATGAAATAGAAGTTCCACAAATTAGTTATTATGTCAAAATGAATTTGCATTGGCAATTGTACATAAATAAATCTTAACCATTTTTTTGAAAGTAAATAAAGGATATGTTCCTTAACTTGAAAAGTGTTGCTGCTTTCTTCAAATCGAGAGCGTGACTTTATAAATACACAAAATATTTGGTAAAAGTCAAACATATTTCGACTTGGGCCTATTTACTTGAAATTTTAATTATTAAAACGCGAATTCTATTCAAAGCAGCAGCATATTCCAGATACTAGTAGTACAAAGTGTACAGAAAAAATTAATAGCTTGAATTTTTAATTTCAAATACGGTATGCTCTTGCGATATTGAAATTTGTTAATGACCTACATTGTACACTCGGTACACATAATATGCATTCATCACGTGACTGTCCATAGATGAGACCAACTCCATACAGTACAGAGTAGGTTATTCTATGCTATTTCCATAAGAATTTAAGTTCTGTAATTATAAAACAGCTGAATAAAGATAAATTCAGTTTTAAAAACAATTCCCGTTTTTGCACCTTTTTTCCGTTGATTTTTCATAGTAAACCTTAACAGTGCTGCGATACAACTACTTTGTACGGAAGCCCATTAGTGCCAACCTGTATATATAAAGGAAAAGCAATATATAAAAGCAAACCTCGATATATAAAGGAAATGCGATATATATAGAGAAAACCTGGATATATATAAAGAAAATGTAATATATATAAACAAAACTTCGATATATATAAAGAAAATGCTATATATATATAAACAAAACTTCGATATATATAAAGAGAAATGCGATATATAAAAAGAGACATGCGAAATATATAAACAAAACTTCGATATAGATAAAGAGAAAACTTTCCATCGCCTGACCTTTAACATGTTTAATGACCTTCATAACAACAGAGACTTCGCTACCTTACGATAAGCAGCTCCCGATCTAATGTTTCGATTGCGATCAGTTGGTGTGGCTGTTTCAGGATGGTATTCAGTGTGTTGTTTTCTTTATTTGTGTATCTTGATAATTATGATGATTAAAACGACAGCTAAAAAAAACTGCTGTTCTTCTTCATGTGCCAAAATGATGTTGATTCTTTGAAAAAATTATGTACATTTATCTCTAAAAATAATAGTATTGTCTGTCTGCTCCACTGTATTATATTTACATGTATATATGTTTTTTTTATGTTTCTGTTCCTTGTGTACCATTTACAGTGGGTAAATAAATTAAATTGAATTGATTTACATTTCAAAGACTTCAGATACTTTTCTGCTTAAATGTATATTAAATGTATATTAATACAATCGAACTATAATTCAGTGCAAAAATACAAGCGTGTTTTATCATGCTTTAAATAAGTTTTTAACGTTTTAGTATGTTTTTTACATGATGTATGGAGGATTTCAAATCGATTTAATTTACGACGTGGGACAAAAATCCGCAGAGTAATTATGTGAGTGTGCATGCACTAATTCGTTTCTTTTTATTAGTTCCCAAATACTTGATATTTTTTCCACACTAAAGACCCTAGAATTATTACAGTATAATTTTTCTTGTCACTTTCTTCTCTCACATTCAAATGAAGTGGGTACCTTCATCCTTCCCCTCTCTCCCATTCCGAACGATATTGATTCTTTTTTAACAATCAATGGGCATACTAGTTAATTATTTTTAAAATGAATTTAAATAAATTTGAATTAGGGCATCAAGAAAGAGACTTCCTCTTAAACATTTATTTTCATAAATTCTCGGTCGTGAAACCAAAGGTAGTACGGCTAAGTTTTTGTAAAACAGTAAACAAGATAGCTCTAGGTTGTAAAAACGAAGTTGATCATAGACATGTAAAGCCAATTAAGCACAGAAAATACGATAGATATTATACTTATTGCATTAATATACATGTATATACTAGTAATTAAATCAAAGGCAGGTCCAGGACCGGCGCGCCCGGGCGTGCCCCCCCTTTCAAATATTTGTATATAAAATTTATAGGTCCATTATCCTAAACTCCGTACAGACACCAAACTCTCCCGCCTAATACTGCCACCGCCCCCCCCCCCCCCCCCGTTACGAAGTAAATGCTCTTCTTCTCAAATAAGTGCATTATTTTAAGTAATGTTACAATTACAGTTCATTGATATCTGCATGTACAAACAAATACACACCATTACATAGCAACATTTTGCCGATTCTGGGAAAGTTATAAATGAGTACTGTATAACTGATTCCCCCCTGCCAGGAGTTAATCTGTATATAATCTTGATGGACAGCCGAGCTCTACAGGTGACGCAGTGGAAAATTTTCTCTTTATATATATCGCGTTTCTCTTTATATGTGGAGGTTCTGTTTATATATTTCGCATTTCCTTTATATATTTTTATTCAGGTTTTGTTTATATATATGGCATCTCCTTTATATATCGAGGTTTGCTTCATATATTGCTTTTCCTTTATATATACAGGTTGGCACTAATGGGCTTCCGTAACTTTGATAACAAATCAAAATTCAGGGAAAAAACACACAACTGTTTGGATGAAAATTACATTCAATCACAAATAATTGGAGATTCCTTTAAACCCACATTTTAACATCACTATCAATGTTTTTTCATGGTTTTTATCAAATAAAATACTATAAAAGCACATATTTTCGTGGGGTCAAAATTTTGTGCTTTGAGGGAAATTTCGTGATGGAATAATTGTTCAGTAGTAATTTATGTGAAAAAATTGCATTTTGTGGTGGACATAAATTCGTCGGTCTCTTCATACCTTGAAAACCACGAAAATTAAGCCCCTACGAAATTTAGTGATTTCATATTACATTTTACTTTATTTTTTTATCTTGTGCAAAAACGAATGCTACGTTACAACCTTGGGATATGGGAAAATATCAAATGAGTGATATCCACGGAATAAAAGGATTAACATAGGATACATAGTTTTATAAATAAATTTTAAGTTATTTCATCTGAGAGATCGGGTTTCTGTCAGATGATTTCAAACGATACAATTTAAATGACAAATATATCCAATTCAAAGTTTTCAACAGTTAACATGTTCAATTTAAAAGTTTTACGAATCATCAAATTCTGTGCTTTTTTTTTAAATATAAAAAAATTAAGACCTGAACTATTCTGAGTCTAAGTAGAAATGTTTGTAAACAAATTTCTTAGTATGGGTAGAAAATACAAAATAAATTCGTTCATAATCAACCGTAATTGTACTTTATTTGTACCCTGAAGAGAGTAAGCTGTTGATGATATTTATCATTTAAGTAATTTATCATGTGCACATTTTCTTTAAGACATTCTTATAAGGAGCTTACTTAGGTGAAAAGGGTCAAAAATGTTTGTAAACAAATTCCTTAGTGTAGGTAGACAATAAAAAATAAATTCGTGCATAATCAACCGTAATTATACTTTATTTGTACCCTGAAGAGAGTAAGCTGTTGATAAAATTTGTCATTTAAGTAATATATCAAATGCACTTTTCCTTTAAGACATGCTTAAAAGGAGACTATTTTCATGCAAAGTGTCATAAAGTATCTTTTGATATGCATGTCAACAATTAGGATTTGGGATTTTGAGATGTTTATTTCCACTATTCTTTTCGTGACCTGTTTGGTCGCCAGCAATTTTCCGCAAAAAGTCAGAGGTAGGTCCTTTTTTCAAAGACTAATTAACTTATTTACAGATTTGTTTATTACATAGCTTATATAAGGACAAATGATAATGAAGTACATATTCTGCCCTAAAGAATAATCTACATGTATATTTCTGACATTTTTATGTCGTCCCGAACGAAGTCGGTACGACAAGCTGTTTCTCGGAGATGGCCGGGACAATATTCCAGAAACTTTCCTAACAGAAGGATCACTGGTTGTAGTTTTGTTGTGTGGTCATTCAGTTTCAAAACGGCTACTGTTGCCATGGAAACCTGCAAAATGTGACAAATTTTGTCCGCGAGTGTTCTCTCTGGTCCCTTGAACATTCTTCATGAAGTTTTATTGATGCAATGATAAGTATATGTAACCGTGCTCATTGGGTTTAAAAATTGGAAATTGTCAATAGTTTCCATGGAAACAGGGGAAAAGTGAAAATTCATCAATTTTGATTTTTAAATCAAAGTACTGAAAGTACTGATACGAGTTGATGGTTGTCCAAGCTTAGCTAATGGGTATTGTTTTTAGTGTTGAAAAAAAATGAAAGTCTTGTCCAGTTCGGGGCGACATAAGCTTTTGCTTGCAATAGCAGACTTTCTAGTTTATAATTAGAGTCGTTGATGTCATTTACAATTTACTTTTCATAAGCTTAATGTTAAATATTTAGTCTTTAAAATTCAATCCAATAAATTGATAATCCAATATAGCACTGATTTTGGGCATCTACTTTTATCAGGAATATTATATAGAGGATATCTATATTGTGTGATTTGATATTGGCTTTATCCAACGAGTTGAAATGTTGTATATGTTCGCGAGGCTTGCCGAGCGAATATACACCATTTCAACGAGTTGGACAAAGCCAATATCAAATTACACAATTATAGATGTTCTATTTATCTCATACGACTTTCGTTTAAACAAAATTTTGAGACTTCCACTGCGAAACTACATAAATGATTGCCAATTCAAATTGATGACGTATAATTTGATGATATAGCACCGTTGATGTTGACATGCCTCGAAAGAGAGTAGATCGTGTTCCAAATTTAGAATTTTTGCTATCTCCGTCTTTGAAAGCATTGTGTGAAATTTCTGGAGCTTTCAATCAAACGAAATTCTTACTGAAAGTAGTAAGGTCCATGGGATTGTGAAAATTAACTCTTTGGACGATGGCAGTACAAGGCTAGGGGCCGATTCATTGTTGATCTATGGTGAGTTACACGGTAATTTACACTTACATTACTACTACAGGAAGGCATACGTAGTAAAATAAAAAAAAAAGCATTGTACGTTGAAGATGTTAATTCTCATGAGAACAACTTAACTGCTAGGCTTTACTTTCTCCGAGAACAATTTAAAGGAAGGGGGCGTGGGTATTAACATCCGTCTTCAAGTAGCCTTGATAAGATAAAACATTTCTTTGACATGTACGAGTCTTTTTCTTGCTTTTAACGACATCGTTGCTCTTTATCATTCATTATATACGGGTAAGGATTTTACAAATTAAAGTTTCAATAATAAATAAAATCTGGAAGCGAGTGATCGTGTCAAAACCGGAAGTGCTATTGATAAAGCATCTAACCGTGGATGAAGCATATGTTTATCCAACGGTCTGAATCATCCATACGTATGAGATAAAAATATTTTCTTCTTTAGTCCTACGACAAGCATATCGGTCTTTTCTTTATATGTATATTGAATTAATCCTTTGTCCCGTTAGACTCCTATAGTACTACCTTGTAATACATTGCGTTGATCCTTTAACTTCTCTATTTCAGCCTCGTGCAACCCTAATCCTTGTTTGAAGGGAGGCATATGCAAAGTGCTGGGAAGAGAAAGTTAGTTCTAACAATTACAAAAGTATCGTTTCCGTCCTTTTATAGATGATATTTTTTATTTTCATTAAAAATCAATCAATTAACACATTTAATTCTAGCCAAAAGTCTTTATTTTCCTCTAATACTTTTTTGCTACTAGAAATCAAATTTTGATAATTTACTTTGAATTATTTTCTTTCATTCCGATTATTTTACATGTAATTTCAAATATAATATGAGGAATGCATTAAAAATACATGTATATAATTTACATTTATAAGTCAATGGTACGGTATTTTGAAAATATTTTAAAAGATAAGAAATCTAAAGGAAAATTGTTCTTCAAAAACCTGTATTTGTACCTATGTTCCTTTTAATGAATGATTTATCTTTTCGGTATATAAAGACTCGGAACAATGGCAAGTGGAATGTAGATGTCCCCTTCCATGGGCAGGTACTTACTGTCAGGAGATTCTTCTACCACCCTGTCGCTTCAATCCCTGTCAAAATGGAGGGACTTGTTACTTTTCCCAGCTGTAGCGTTCTGAAAAATGTCTGTGTCCTTTCCCTTCCCATGGCAATCATTGTGAACATCATTGTAAGTTTTGTTTAATGATTGATTCATACTTGCTATGGTTTATTGTCCATTTTTAACAAGACCCTTGTTTTGTTACTTCTAGTTAAGGAATCGACTTTCGTTTCTGACATCAAGTTAACAATAATGATAATAGGTTTTAAACAATAGTTAGAACCTGTTGTTTATCCAAGCGAATGGAAAAAAAGAATTTTTAAAAAACCGTTAGGTTTTAGTCATTGTTATAGAAGATGTTGATTTGATATTGAAAAGAACTCTCAATTTTTAAAGAAACACAAATGTTGTGAAAATGAATCAATATGAACCCCTTGGTGTTTTTTGCCGATTTATTTCTTTATTAATGGAGTGTTCAAAGGAATAAAATACCTTTAAACCAAATTTTGTTATTATCAAGATAATACCCCAGAGCGAAATTCTGTTTGTAAAAATGCGACTTTCCAACTCATTGTTTTTGCTTTTCGTTGAAAAGAGTCAAAACATAGAGGAAGGTATTGTAAGTTACTTTCCCTACATAATTTCTTAGTTTCTGTAGACATTTTAAGAGTTTCATAAACATGGTTTAAGACAGGCAGGGTTAGCTTTTCTAATTTTTATCTAAATTCTATACACCGGGTACTATAGTACAGATGAATGTACGTCTTTCCATGGAACTTGAATAAATGTCAAAATACCTATTTTTAGCGGTATATAACGTCGACAAGTATTCTCGGCCCAATAGTGTTCGAACTAATAAAATGTGATTGATTACTATTATTATTTTTTTTTTTTTTTTTGCTTAAAGGACAGAATACTCAATTAGTCATTGTACGTCAGAGGCAAAAACATAACAAAATGAGAGTTCCGTTTATTTTTTTACCTAAGTTTAATCCTGACGTTTTTCATACTAATTGTTAGTCCATTTTTTATATATTGAATTGACGACGGATTTTTCCGTTATTTCCCGATCATGACAAGGAGCACACGGCGGTTGTGACCGGTCAGCAGGGGATGATCACTCCTCCATGGCTCCTGATCCCACCTCTTATGTTTTTTATGTCCGTGTTTGCTCTGCTCCTGTTTCGCATTGTTTTATGGACTTTGATATTGAATACTGTTTGTTATCTCCATATCCTTAGGATAATAGTTATTAAAATTGTTTGAATATTTTCTTTACATATGATGATTGGAGTCTTAAAAAGAAAACATAAGTACCGTAGACGGAAAGGAACAAAGCATATACTAATATTCGGAAGTGTTGTTTTTTTAACTAGAAGGTTATCCTTTTGTGGATTTATCCAATAAAACTTCCTATTATTTGCTTTTTTCTTATTTCTGTTTTCATTATAACTTACAAAGACCTATTATCATCAATAAAAATCGAGAATGGAGACAAAACATTAAAATTTAATCTGTTGCTTCCCAGTTTATATCGACTAAAATTACAATATATTCGGTGTGATTTCATTCTGATGCTCAAAGATGAGGGACCTCCGATGGCCTCTTTGGCTTTGTGAATTTCTGAAAAATAATTACTGCAAAATTTCAGCCGACAGATCGATTAGAATCACTTAAACCCTGAATATCTATGATGGCAATGCCTTTTTGTGCCACCTCTGATCCGATGTGACCAATAAATGAAGAAACAACAGCTAAAATAGATAATAAAAATATTTTATTATTTGGATCGAGGGGTGTACTCTTATTATAATTCTTCACTAAAGGTTTCCAATACACTTTTTCGCTACAAAAAAATCAAAAAGCCATACAATTTCATAAAACCCTTTTTATATACCTGATTTATATAAAGAAAACTTTGTAACAGGAACCGACGATCTATACCTTAATTCACGAGGGCTGTTCAATAAATAACGTCCAGAAATTTATGACACACAATACAGATATCATATTAAATTAAGTTTGACTTTCTCTCATTATTGAATCCTTAACGAATTTGTAACAGTTTATGTAACCACTTTTCATTACATGGCTTCATTGTGAGAAGCTGTAAAACAATTCGCTTTTCGATACACTGCATTAAAAATGAATGGTAAAGAATCCGGAAACTAGAGTGAAATTACACGCTTCATTAAAGTTGCTGTAAAATTTGATAAGAATCCCCCCAAAAAATTCACTGAAATATGTTAAATTTACAGCAAGCAATGTCTGTTTTATAGACACATGGGCAGCTGGATTTCAATGAACAAAAATGATACAATGGGCATCAAAAATAGGTACCGTCCTTGGCGACAAGGCATTATAAAAACCAATGTACTGTTTGCCAAAATTCAACAAACAATGACTGATGATTTCTAATTGACTTTAAGACACATAGCAAATTCGATAGACATCATTTTGGGAGTAGTTCACACCGTTTTAGAGAAATATTGACAGTAAAAAAGCTTATAATTAGTACTCAAAAGTTACCTTATGTACATGTGTTGAAAAATGAGTGAAAACGACATGCAGCTCGTAAGAATATCTAAACAATTATTTTTAAAAATCAGAAACTGTAGTAACTGTTACATGTATCCACGTTTGTCTGAATTCAAACAGATAATGAAACTTAAGTCTATTGCTTTAAACCCTAAAAACAAAATTTACAATAAGATGTACTTGACAAGAACATCAAGGTCTAAGAAGAGCAAAGGTATGCAAGAGCACCAAAACAGATTCATATGCCATTTTCTTAAATATAAGTATTCTTGTTGTTCAAGGAGGCAGTTCTAGGAGTCTAGAAAGTAAAATATTTGCAACAAAATAAAAAGGTTTATGAGAAGAAAGAACTAAAATCAGGAATCGACTACAATAAATTTATTCATGACACCATCTAAACCCGCACGTCCCGAAGAGTAAAGGAGTTTTGGGGATAAACAAAAAGTTCATGTTTTGTCACACAGACAATATTCGCCAAATCTTTCACTTTCTGACTTGTTTCGTTTTTCAAAATTGAAAAAAAAACACTTTTCAGAAAAAAGAACAATTCCAGGAAATCATGTGATTTGCCATATTCGAATATACGAAAGGTCATATTCAAAAATAAGTTCTAAAACAATCAGACATTACATAAAAATATTGCGGACGTATATTTTAATTAAAAGAGAGTATTTAACTGAAATCAGTAAGACTAAATCTTTGAAAAGCTTTTTTTTCTTTCCGAGCACAGAGGACATTATTTATTAAGGGCTTTTGGCATCATTTTTGTTTAGCATTACATCAGTAAGTCTTTTTGTATTTAATTGACCCTTTGCTCTGTTGTAACCTCATGCGAGATATGAAACCTATTTTCTATGCATAATAGAACATTAAATTAATATATAAATCTATGATGTATGACAATCCACAACTAAAGAAAATTCATTGTTCAAAGCATAGAATATGCCCAATTTAGTTACTTTCACAGCAAGCAATAAAAAATAACAAAATGCTAGTTAAATATATTAAGCAACTTATATAATACGTATATGTACATGTAGCTTTGTTTTGATACCAATGATTTAACCCCTTTTAATAAGTTCTCTGCTTTGGAATGCATGATCATGTAATTATTAAGAATAAGAATTTGATGAATGCTCACAAGATTTGATTGTGCTAAGTGCAGAAAAATCAAACATAAACCACTACAAAAACACAATTACACAAAAATCAAAGATAATATGTCTTATTAGGTAATACGGTATATGTACTCTTTCTGTGCCCGAAAGAGATAAAAGCCGTTGAATACAATCCATCATCTGCAATCATATATCAAGTGCACATTCCTTTCAACGCTGCTAAAAGAATTTGAATTCAGATAATAAAAGTGCATCATAAAGCGTCTCGCTGATGTACAGATTCAGATGTACGCTTGCAACAAAAATGTCGGCTTGTACAAAACTTTTTGACTGATTTTGTGATAAGCTTTTATTTCTAAGAATCTTTGGTAAGGTTGGAATATTTATGCACAAATTATTATTTTTTTTTGTACAATTGTAGATTATTCAAATCACGATAATACATGTACTATATATGTATGTGTACTTTTTGGTACATGTTATTTTTTATTATAATTACATGTATCTAAATTTTCTATTATAAAAAAATTCAACAATTCGTTATTAAAAAAATAAGGAAATTATTCTAAATTAACGGAAGATATGAAATCAAAAGAAGGTGGAAACAGCAATTATAAATACTTGCTTATCTTGAATTAATTTCTATAACAAACCCAATATTTTCAATATAAACTTTAATTTTTATTGCTGCGAGATATATTTATGTACAGGATAATTAGTTAGTTGAACCTAGATTAATAAATTTTCGGTAATGCCACCACCTCAAGATCTGAGACATTTAAAGGATAATCAGAGATAATGCTCATACCAAATGTTCTCGTAAAGGCTATTGAAGGAAAATGGGTCTATTAGAAATAATTGGAGGAATGATTCCTTAAAGTTAATAGAACATTTTCGTTTCTTTTTTGTATTATCCTCTGAGTCTGTAACATTAGTTCAATAGATGTAATTGTCGATAAATGACCTTATAAGTTGCATTGTTTATTAATGTCAAAGAAGCCGCCATGGTTTTTTCCATTGAACAGTTATGTTCCTGCACAATATGATGGCGTCCTAATAGTTATTTGATAAATATTTACAGGTATAAAAAATCATTTATTTAAGTTTGCCTTTTCATACAGATTTTTAGTTTAATTTTAAAAGGTATGAAAAAGAGTTTATGCATTTTATAAAGTTTTATTCGTATAGTTTATGACTTTGAAGAGCTATTTTGTCCGATTTATACTAGTAGTAAATTGGCTAATTACGCTCATGTCAGTGATATGCCCCCTTAGCCTCTCCTCTGTTATTAATAGAAAAAGAAAGCTTTTCTCAAAGTTTACATCTATTTTACGTTAACTCAAATGTAATAATAGAAGGTTCAATGTAAAAACTAAAATGTTAGATCTTACACCCTACAAAATAGATATCATTGTTACAGAAAATTATTTAGAGGCATGTCATTTTAGGTCTTTTATTATATTTTACCGTATAAGTATGCTGCATTATTGTGATTAGAGAAACACCGTTTCATTTTCTCTGTTTTTACATATTAAGGTGAATTTTTTTTATCTCTGCTAGTACAATTAAATACAGAATTCATGCTTCCATTTTATTTGTCGGTTTACACAGCAAAGCTCATGGATAACTATAGTCTTCTACAGCATTGTCTCGAGTATCCTCCTCCACACAAGTTTGCACCATCATAACCACCACGGCAGCTTCTACTGGTGTCTTGACAAAATCCATAGCGGTATTTTTTCCAGCAGAGTCTATCGGCTCCTTAGGAAATGAGAGTTATGAATCAATTAATATGCAAAATACACAAAGTACATGTACTTCATCTTACGTTTAAACAATGTTTTTATTTTTCTTTTAATAAATTCTAATTAGTGGCCTTTGTCATAGATAGACTTTATACTATATTGGTCAGGCTTGGGATAGTGCTAAATGAACTGGTGATTTATTGCAATGCCGTACTTGTACTGGATGAAATACTAGTAATGTGTAATGCCAAATCATTGCATAACATATATGTAATGGTTATATTATATATTACTCTCTAAAATTCAAAATAATGTTTTCAAGATAGCATCACAAAGCATTATTTTGTAATTACTTATTTAAACAATAATTAAAATAGGCATGAAAAGGATTGTTAAGATTTCATTTCTTAAATAAAAGAAATAAATTTGAAAATTAAGCCTATTCAAACCATCTTTCCGCGTAAATCTGAAAAATAATTTTATTGTAATAATTTCTGAATGAAAAATAAATACACAATTAAATATACCTATTTATTTTAAATTTAATTCTAAAGAATATTTCAATTTTCATAAGGTATGCAGCAAACTAGACGGATAATTACAGCCTTCTATGTGAGTGTCATCAAAACACACAATGCCTCAAAAGTTTTGTAACAAGAAAGTATTGTTTGAAAAGTACTTCAAAAATCTGTCCTTTCTTCTCGCTGTGCTTATAAATCATAATTTGAGCTGGTCTAGCTTGAGAAATACACTGCCCAAATGAATAGAAGACAAGCATTTTACTTTTAGAGGAGCTTAACATTGAAAAGTGGGAGGGTATTTTGTGATCTGGATGTTCGCCTCTCCTTACGTCTAATGTTTAAGAGGTTCGTGTTTGCTTTACTCCTGATTTACATAGTTTTAATGGACTATGCAGCCTGAAAACAGTTCATCATCTTCCGATTTCATAGATATTCTTATGTAATTTGAACTTAGCATACGTTGACATCTCTGTATGACTTAAAATTCTTGAATTGGACGTCAAACACAATGGTGTTATTTATAATTATATATTTTTTAAAGGTCACTACTGGCTTTTTTAATGACAACCTCTTGATGTTATATAATAGCCGAATTTTTTGCTTGAGGCATACACTGTATCAGTAATAGGGCATTACTATTAAGCATAGTTACTTCTATAATTTACTTTCAATTATTAGAATATGAAAATTTCAAGAAATTTATTGAATTGGTGAATTAAAAAAATCAACATGGCATTTTATCAAATGTTGACAGAATTTACAACAGTGAAGAGGGCTAGGAGTTTTGGCCATTTCAGACCATGTTGATTTATTTTAGAAGAAGAACTCCATATACAAAAATGATCAAATTTTAAAACTAAAATGTTTAATTTTTTTCATTGCCAAATGATGGTTGACAGATTAAGATATCATCTACAAATTTAAGTTATATCTGATGATTAATTTGTTGACACCCCCAGCCTCCTTTAGTAAGTTAAGCATAACTACATTACAAACATTCTTACCACTGACACAACATTGCCTGTTGTTTGGCCCGCCACACAAGGGGGCGCTGTTGTACCTGCCACAACTTTCACTGGTATACTGGCACCGTCCGTTCAATCGCCAACAAGGGGAATCATCTCCTAGAAAGTTTATAAAATCATAAAGAAAATATTATGTTTCATTTTTTTTAAGGGGATATTAATCAAGGACAAATGAAATGCAGTAACCTTCAATTTGTTAGCATCCTAAATAAATTTTGTGCTAATACTCTTAAAGCAATATGAGCTGCATTTTTGAAAATTTCATTTTGCTATTAAAATGTTTTATTATAATAATTTTGTGTGTAACTTAATTTTTTATGATCACTAAGACTAAAATAAATCAGAAGAAAGACTTTTAAATATTATCCAATATACAGTTTTATATAAGAAATTATTATTGAACAGGATGACAATAATGTAACTTTGATTCAATCGAAGCTTATAAATAGTTTTTCCATCATAAATATGAACAACAGAAGTTTATTAACGTTATTTTTACTGTCGTTGAAATATGGGGGTATTAACAATTTTGCAATAAAAAATTCCGACATCAAAGTTGCAGCTCATATTGCTTTAACCATTTGCTTTAAAAAAAAAACGGTTTCAATAATCGACTTCTACTGAAACATTAAATATGAAGTAATCGAAATTTAATTGATCTCCGTTTATCGCCATCTATCTATTAAGATGATCTAGATTAAATAATAAATTTTAAATAAAATGTTTCTTTCACAGTGTTAAAAAGATAAAAAGTTACATGTTCTCTTATGATAAAATCAAACTTGCTGATGAATAAAGAGTACAATACATGTTAAAAATAATATTATCATTGCCACTTTACCTGCCACGATGTTATTGTTACAACATATCGTAAACAGTAGAAATGCCGTGATGAGGAGGATATTCGGACTAACCATTTTGAATTTTACCTCTGATTCCTTATCATTATAACTAAATTCCATGCTTTTATATTGGTATATAATCCACTAAATGTCAAACAAGTTTATTCAAAGTGATGATCTTGTGACAACTTATTCAACATGTGTTCTTCGATTTTTTCTAGCTTTTTCATACAAGTTTTCGTTTCCTGGCATGTTTATCACGTACAATTTTTTGAATTATTTTTTTTCTTTTGGCTGAAGGACCAAACGTTTGTGAAAACATATAATTATACCTGACGGAATCTATCATTAAAATCATTCAATTTGAA